>NC_083773.1:19333572-19633572 GCF_963514075.1 Conger conger | reverse complement strand
GGTTTCCGTATACTAAATGGAACAATGTAACGGATCGGAGTGACAGGCTTAACCGATGGGTTACTTATTAATCCAGGTCCAGGCCGGTATCCTACTTAAGGCATGCTAACCGGTGGAGCTGACCCCAGGCAAATGGAGAACAGAATCGGGATGGTACTGACAGGTCGACGCAGAAGATTTTAGAGCAAGAGGAGCGCTCTTCCTTTTTGACTTCAGCGTCCACACAAGGTAGCTGAGGTCTACGTACCTGCAGTGCTGGGGGTGGGGGGACATCTTATGCTGTTATTCAATTGCTTTCAAGCCGTTGAAACATTCCGTTTGAATTCTTCATTCACTGCGAAGGTGTACTTAATGTGGCCTCGTGGTGTATTTTTATAGTGTCTCCATGTGCGTTAGCTGTCCCCCTCTTGTAAGAAGTTCACAGTGAATGGACTGTCCGTTATTATTATTATTATTATTATTATTATTATTATTATTATTATTATTATTATTGCCGTTGTAGTAGGCTACATTTCTGGAAATATGATGTCATGTAGGTTACAGGCCATTTAATTTATGATTAATGCCGTTTTCATCAGTATCTGTTTGACTTATCAACTATGTCATGTAACTATCGGGCTGTACACATGATTTAGGATATTTTCGCCGAGTGGCAGGCAGTGATTGTTCCAACACGGAAACAGAGCGAATTGGCGTTGACGCTTATCCTCTGCGGATGTCGTTCCATACGGATAGAAAATTAGTTGTTACGGCTTCAACTTAGGAAGTGCCTCAGTGTCGGCTGCTATTTAGAGATATCAGAGGAAATCGCGTTCAGATGTAGCTTGCCTTCATGATACTTTTTCCCCCTCCCCTGGGAAGCCAGGGTGTATCACTTTGTGCCCACTAATTTACATTCAGGCTACTTTCAACGAAAGAATACTCTTAACTGCTTGGCACGTCGCCTATTGAATCCGAAATGTGTGCTTATTGTTAAATGGTTACTGCCATCGATTTAAGTCATTTTTTTATATATGTATTATTCAGAAGTAGTATTTAACCTACTTTAGCGATAGACGGAACTGCGTTTTCTTTGCGTCAAGTGTTTGTAATGCAGAGCTACTGGAAAGAATGTGATTATCTACTTTTCTTATTTTGACACTGTGGGGTACACAGAGTTGTTCAGTGAGTTTAAATTCCTTTACAACCTGTGGAATGCCAAGCAAGTAATGCGATGTTCGGTTTTCCCACTTTAATTGGAGGAAACTTGCCGTCATTTGATATCCGTTTGGTGTAGTTTTTTTCCCTGTTCAACAACCATATTTTTACATGCACAGTGTCATTGAATCAAAATAACTCGACGTTCTTACCTATACTATTTTACGCATTTCAGCATTTCAATTGCAACGTTTTAATACGTTTTTTGGTGATACTTGAATGTGAGACTAGACAGAGAGAGTGTAATTTAATCCTGACAGTTTTATTACGGACGATTTGAATTTCTTGCACGTTTACATGAGGGTACGGTTGTTGTAAGCTTTTTGTTTGTTTTAAGAACATCTGAATGGACTGCATGCCTAGCCTATAAAAATGTTGTCTTACAATGACCAATTTATGTTAATATATTCAGTTGGACTTATGTCAGTTGTAGTTTTATATAACGGTTATTAATTGTTGGTTTGCGCCTGTATTGACCGGAGTTAAATATGGTATACTTTTTCAGGTGATCCGAGGCCAGTCTGATCAAATCAGAAGTCTTCAATTACTCGGACTGAAACACTACCCAAGAACCGCTGATCTTTAAATAAATTGAGGGGGAGAACGAAGTTTGCCACGTGGTGAAAGGTGAGACGTTTCCACCCCACGGAGACCGTCGCGAGTCAGTCAGAAAGGAGCGGTGGAGAGACGCGCGTCTGCCAAAACCTCGGGAGGCAAACACCAGGCGATTAGAAGGAGCAGCAGTTCAGTTGTGGAACTTTTTTCTCGACTGCAGCCGGTGTCTTCAAGGTTTAAATATTTAATCAAATAGCCTGCATTGCAAA
Organism: Conger conger; assembly: GCF_963514075.1. NCBI lineage: Eukaryota > Metazoa > Chordata > Actinopteri > Anguilliformes > Congridae > Conger > Conger conger. The sequence goes on along the minus strand of NC_083773.1, from coordinate 19,631,551 downwards.
TAGCCGATAGTGACTTGGTATATCCTCAAGGAAGAGGAAAACAATAACTATTAACATTTTCATTTGAAGGGAAATTAAATAGTTGGACTTGTTTGTTGTTTGGCTTTCAAAAGACAAATTGCAGTGGATGGAGAGAATAACCCGGATACTGCGCAAATACAGGGCAGATCTTAAACATACCTGGGGACGGGCTATGCACCTGGCCTCCTTATCGGGATCGAAGGAGTGAAAGCAACTTTTAGCCCTGCATTCCGTAGTCACAAACACAAGTTCTTTAATGGGATAAATTATTTCGAAGGCGATCCGTAGGTGAAAAAAGGACTAATTTCCCCTGCTTCCAATCCATAATTTTCTCGTTCGTTATATTTCCATTTCAACCATCCGCATGGTACTGTGGTCGAAAGAGCAAGACAAGCCGTCAGAGATGTCCACCGGTGCAATAGAAGCGAAGAAGGAAGGAGCGCCACCGGCCTATCACCACACGAATGGGTCGGTGCACCCGATCATACTGACGGACAGTCCGGAAGAACTGCGGCCCGAAGCAGGGGTCTATGAACTCACAGAGGTCACCTCCTTCTCGGAACGGACGGAGGCGGAAGATGACCGGCCTGAAATGGTGGTCATCGACTGCCGGGCCAACGCCAAGGGCCAGCGGGAGGAGGACGCTCTCCTGGAGAATGCCAGCCAAAGCAACGAGAGCGACGACGTCAGTACGGACCAAAGCCCAGTGCCACCGGCTCCGCTGAAAGAGTCCTCCTTCTCCATTGGACTTCAGGTGGTTTTCCCTTTCCTGCTGGCCGGGTTTGGGACCGTCGCGGCCGGCATGGTTCTGGACATTGTGCAGGTGAGTGAGGAAATGTATACCGACCGATATTGTCATCAAAATTAAAGTGTTCATTCATTCATTCATTCATTAGTTAATTCACCCATTCATTTTTTTATTCATTCATCCATTTGTTTTCATTCAGAATCAAAGTGTTCGATTGTTTTTCTTGTTTCTCTGACAAAAACAGATATAAGATTTAAGAAGCCACTGATGCTGTAAAAACGCTAAAACATGTTTATATCTCGATTCGCCTATTGAGATTACTAACTTTCATAATGTCAGTATCTATGGGGTCGATTATATACTTCTGTCAACATCTCAATCATTGTCAGGTCTTTTGCATTTTTCACTCAGTGATTGGTTGTTACTTTGCTCCTGTGATAGTTTTGGGAGGTGTCAACTGAGTATAACTGAGTATAACTGATTGAATACTGAGTATATTTTCCCGATTAAATCCCTGCAATGCTCAGGAACTGATCAGGGAAACCCATGCTCTTATGACATCTCACTGTTGGGAATATGATAGACACTGATCCAGGAAACGTATGCTCTTCTGACATCACACTTTGGAATATTATGGGACTGATTTCAGCAAACCCACACTGCTATGACATCAGACTATCGGAAATACTGGGATTGATCATGCAAACCCATGCTCCTATAACATCAGGAATTTAGATAATTTTGTAATATTGCCATACTTGCTGCACTGCAATGCTGATATTATAATGATATGATATGATATTTTACTTAATATGCTAAATATTGACACACAATAAAGTAATGATTACTCTCAATTTATTTTGACTTTCTTCATTTGAGGTAATTCTATAAACCTTTTGAAAAGTCCATCAAAATATCATTCAGTTTGCTGTACTCAAAATGTATTCCTAACAGCATAAAGCTAGATATCTGTGAGCCTGTATTGAATATGCCACCTGCCATTCCATGACTTTTTTTTATGTTTTTTGCTTTAAAAAGCATTATTTGACCATTTATCATAATATAGATGTGGTTTATTCCATGCAGATTTGGCAAGTTTACTTTCAGTGTATTTATAACATAACATAAAACAAAATAATAATTGTGTCACAAATGCGTTCTGCCATAAATGAATTATAGAGTTGCTTCAGGGATTTTCTCTGCTGCAGTGGTCAACTGTTTGCTCACAGATTGGAATTCATCTTAAAAACCATTCCGTCCACGTGGTATAAAGCCAGAAATTCGATAGAGACAACAGGAAACTCAATGCAATGCGCTGAGTTCTACAAAAAACAGCCTTTTCAAAGTGTGGCTTTGGTCATTTCTAATTGTAGGCATTTAGCAACATGTCTTTTTCCGTGTCTTTATATACTCATTTTCCCTTTGCATGTATTTCTTTATTTAGCATACGTACGAGGGGAGTCTCATCACTGGATGACATTTGAGACACATCTGTTAATAGCGCGTTATTGCGTGGAAGCGTTGGGCACAGGCAGATCTTTCAGGTGATTTGTTGCATAGTTTTTTGGTACTGCTTGTGCTGAGTTCCAGTTGGCTGGAAATTTACCTGGATCCGAAACAAGGTGGAGAAAAACGTTGTCTTTCACTCACCCTCTGTTACGGTTATTTGCTTATAGTGATGTAAGAGTCAGACTCCTGAGCTTCTAAGTGGGTTGAGCTGTCATGCTATTCACTGGTCTAAACCAATCTATAGTATTCTGACGTGAGGGACAAGGTCTTTTTTTATCAGTTCAGGTGTCTTGAGGTTGACATGATAGATCATTCCATTATGCAATTCCTGAAAGCCTTTCTTCCACCACAACTGTTGTGTCCCTTTAAGAATGCCACACATATCCACTTACAGAAATACTGAAGAGAATGTTTCTATGTCACTGAAAGTTCTTCATTTTCAACACTTTACATTGAATATACATTACATTAATTTAGCAGAAACTTATCCAGTGTCTTATAATGAAACAGTGAAAGTAGTATTTGTGGTCCATAATACTAAGTAAACATTACATGGCTGATTGACCTTTTATATATAGCCTTATTATTAAATAACTATAATAATTTGCACAATAACATTAATCATTGTTCAAAAAAAAACATTGGAAGATTTAATTGCAAGATGCTGTCCTGTAAATGTTTGGCTGAATTTAGAGGGAGTACCAATTGAGAATGTTTATCAGGTGTTAATCCTCCCCTCTGTGTTCTCAATCTTAATTAGTGCAGACTGAGCTGTAATGTAGCATATTTAGTGCTAAAAATACTGTTAAAAATAACGGCCTCTGTGTCTCTGACAGGTCGTATATTCTCTAAGGTCAGTCCCCCTTACAGATAAAGTTGAGAGTGTCTGGTTGCTGGAAAATGCTGATATTTTAGGCCGCAACCTGGAAAACGGCACCAACGTCAGTGTTTCCTCAGAACTTGCGTCAGTGGTTTCTGAAGAAATGTTTGTGGTTTACAACAGAATTTAAAGGTTTTTCCCCCTCTCTCATTCATTGTAAGTTGAGTTTCTGACATCCTAAGGCTACCGTACACTTCCTCTGTAGATTTGGTCTGATGAGACTGTCACAGTTCTCCTCTAGCACTTTAACCAGGCTCATTCAGTAAGTTCTGCTATTGTCTGTGCAACTTCATTTCATGTTCAGTATGGCAGTTATCAATCAATTCTGAACTTCTTGCACTTGTAGTCTCTCTTGTTACTATACTTTCTGTTCATCCATCCATCCATTCATTATCAAACCCAATTATTCCTGATCTGGGCCACGGGAGGCTGGAGCCTATCCCAGCAAGGCTTGGGTGAGAAGCAGGAATATACTCTGGACAGGTCACCAATCCATAACAGGGCACACACACCATTCACTCACACATTCAAACCTATGGGGAGTCTCCAATTTGCCAAACCTGCATGTCTTTGGACTGTGGGAGAAAACCAGAATACTCAGATAAAACTCATGCAAACATAGGGAGAACATGCAAATTCCAGGATGGCTCCAGCTAGGATTTGAACTTTGAGTTGACTGATATCCAGTGCACCACCTTACTGCCCACTGTACTGTCCTACTCTGGGGAATTACTGCACTTTAGTTCCTGATCTTTATGCTTGCTTTTCCATTCCAATATGGACAGGAGCTTCTGCTAAATGCCAGTAAGCAAAAAAAGCTTTTCACCTGTCAAATAATTAATGATACCTGTACATACATGTATTTGTTCAGATAAGCAAATGTGCTAGACATACATTTCCCATAATTAGTCCCATATGACCCTATTCTGGTATGTTCCAATGATGGCATGTCAGTGTTCAACTCCATTTTGGAGGAAAACATTGGAGGCGATGGGTTATGTTTGTATTATATGTAAGTCCCTGTTCAAGGAGTCCAACCTCCTATATTCCTGTGAGAACGCAATTATAACTAAGATAAAAGTTACAGAACAAGTGTGGACATCAGAAGTGATTACAACACCAGTTCTGTAGTCAGAGGCTCTATATTGTGAAACACTTTTCCTTTGAACAGCAGGAAAGCTGCTCGGACTGCCAGCAGATTGGGTGAACTGTCCATTGAGAGTATAATAATCTTGGGCCATAAGTATTAGTGGTGGACAGGCTCAGTAGCCATTTTCTGTGAAATATCTGAAGTATTTCATATAATCATAAGTAACCATTTAAAAATAAAAACATCAAAGTTAAAAACATCAAATCCATAAATAGCAAAACACGTATGAAGAGCTGATCTAATGAAAACTAACTTTTTAAATATATATATATATTAATTTATATTTTGTTATACTACAGGGTGCACAAGAGGAATATTGGAGGGGGAGGGGGGGCAATGTAATGTAAAAATGTCTCACACTGTGTTGTGTCACAAAGCTACTGTACTCAAAACTGGGTTTGCTCTTCGTTTAAGTCAAGTCACTGAAAAAAAAAAAGCGAAATATTCCTTTTTTATAAAAAAGGACAAAAATATTAGTGAGATGAGACAATTTGCCAATGGGGTAGGAAAATGTAAGTTGTTAAGCAAACCTTAACTTCAAACAAGCTAATATTTTCTATTTTGAGAGAAAAGTCTCAGACCAAATCACTTGTAAAGAAGCCCTTTCTGTGGAGTATCCACACAGTAAAATGCCCAGCAAATTTTAGTGCAGAGAAAAATAAATTTCAAACACCAGTCTTGATGTCATAGGTGTGTCAGACTTCAGGCTCTGCCTCCTTTCATGCAATGTGTTCACCAATAGATGTGCTTCATGTGCACATTTCTCTGTGGTCTAGCAGGCCATAAATACTCACATTGCTTTTTAAAACCATTTCTGTTTTTTTGGGGCACTTGGAGGAAATTGATATTGAAACTCAAGATGTAGACTTTCATGTTTGTTTGTCTGTTTTTTTTTTGTTTTGTTTTTTTCTTGCTGAAAAAATATGGCCTAGAAGTTTGTGTGGATACAGAGCTGAACACCCAAGGAATTCTGGGAAACATTTGTTTTGTTGGGTGCTCCTGAGACTGCATCATACACTGATGTGAGGAAAAAATCCACAGAACAATGGGCTCAATCCAGCTGTCCCGACCCAAAAACAAATAGATAAATAAAACTGAAAAACCTATCTTTCAGAGAGGCAGGAAAACAACAACAATGAACATGTAAACCACTCCATTGCAATAGGTGAGTAACCATTTAAATGGCCATTTTTTCACATCCAGATTTTTTAAAACTTTTAAAAAATCCATCGACCAAGAATAGCCGGTTTTCATTTTCTGAAAACCCATGGCTTTGTTCTGTTCTTTCACTGGTAAAGTAGCTGAACCAAATCCACAGTGTATACTCCATATTAGCAAAGCAATACTGATTCCATTCCTGTTAATAATCTGTTACATTTCACGTTCGGCTTACGACAAATAGTGCCAAACACAATAGTACCAAACGCCCTCTAATTAGTGAATTTAGCTTTTTTAAGTTTAGCTTGCCATTGTGTGCTAATTTCAGGCTTTGTGTATGATCCCATTTTTGTAGAAGAGTTAAGTGGAAAACTGTGACTGCTGACTGAAAGAAGCTTAACTGAAAGTATATTACTGTGCCAGACATTGTTAATGTAAACAAGTCATTTAAGGCTATCAATTTGTTATTGCCGCAATGCCAGCATAATGAACACTTTACATTGATCCGGGAAGCATACAACATACCAGTGAGCTTATTCTAATGCTGTGTATGGATATGGAAATGCCACGCATGTTTAAAACTTTAATAAGCGCTCACGTGCTGCTAGTGAACTTTAGGAGGTTTTTTCGAGGGGTGTCACATTGTGCGCCTGTGCAGGTCACACCCCAGAGACCAGGCCAAGGGCAGTTTTTGGATTCCTCCCTGACCATATATGCTGTGGAACATGGGTGCCCTTACAAACTGGCTCCGTTACATAACTTGGCAACCCAACCCTCCGATTCGCCTCTGCCCTGTTCACGGAAACCCAGGCGCTCGAAGCAGTTGGCCAGGAGCCATCGTTACCACCGAAACAACGTCATATATCTCCCGTCAGGGGTGGGAGTGTGGGGGTGGGGGTGACAGAGGGGGCAGGCAGGCATTAGATGCGGGAAGTCTGAAGCACAGTGTCTGGAGGCTGATCTCCAGAACGGCCGCTGGTCTTTCATTAAGGGATAATGAGAGAGGACTGTGCTAAATACGCATCAGGTTTGACGCATCTAAAAAAAAAATCAATAAATTAATCTTGATTAAATCTGCGAACCCAACCTCCAGGTATTCAGAACTCTTTTTTCTGGCATGTATTTGTATAAAGAAATGCTTTTTATAGATGTGCTTATTGCACAGGGTTATCAGATGCCCTGAGATCGCCCTGACATCATTGTGGTCTTGCTGTACTTCTGCCCCTTAGAGCCTTTAGAGCCCTGCAGCATTGATCCAGCAGTCCTCTGTCAGCAGTATAATTGCTCTGCATCCACTGTGCTGGGTTTGTAGATAAGCACTTTCTCTCCATTATCGATTTTTGACTTTTTCAAAGTGGGTTGTGTTACCACAGCATCACTCTTATATAGCCAGTAAATGGAAGACCGGCATGGAACTGCAAAGTCATCATCACAGGGGAAAAAACCAAACACAGGGAATAATCGCAGAGTCATTGGACAGGCATTTCTGGGTAGATTCCTGAATATATTTCTGTGTATGTGAATGTGCTTATATACATGTACTGTACATGTACATTCATTCATTCATTCATTATCCTAACCCACTTATCCTAAACAGGGTCGCAGGGGGGCTGGAGCCTATCCCAGCATTCATTGGGTGAAAGGCAGGAATACACCCTGGACAGGTTGTCAGTCCATCGCAGGGCACACACACCATTCACTCACACACTCATACCCACGGGCAATTTAGACTCTCCAATCAGCCTAACCTGCATGTCGTTGGACTGTGGGAGGAAACCAGAGTACCCGGAGGAAACCCACGCAAACACGGGGAGAACATCTAAACTCCACACAGAGAGGCCCCGGCCGACGGGGATTCAAACCAAGGACCTCCTTGCTGTGAGGCGGTAGTGCTATCCACTGCACCATCTGTGCCGCCACTGGATATGTACAGTTAAATGCAAAAGCTTTGGGGCAGTGACACATTTTTTCTCGTCTTGGCTGTGAAATTGGATTTGAAATAAAACTTTTGGACATTAGACTAAAGTTCAGACTGTGGGCTTTAATTTGAGGGTGTTTACATCCATACAATGTTATCCATGTAGGAATTACAGACCTTATTATAGATAGTCTCCCTTTTTATGGGGAGAAAAAGTAACTGAACAAATGATCATAATGTAAAATAATCATATTTAGCTCTTGGTTGCAAATCCTTTGCATTCAATGACTACCGAACCGTGGACTTGACAGACAATGGGCATCCTCCCGGGTGATGCTCAGTCCAGCCTGCACTGTAGCATTTTTCACTCCCTAAGCACCTTTCATAATAATTATGCAACCCAAAGTCAACCTCGTGAAAACTTATGATTTTATACATTATCACATTGTACTTTGTGTTCACTGACTTTAGATTCATAAACCATAAAACCATGCCTGTGATTTACATTTGAATACATTCTCTTTACACAAAGTCACTCATTACATCCATCTGGATGTTTGTTACAATAAAATACTAACAGAGGCTATTCTTTCAAGGGGGTTTCTTTGTAAAAATGCATTTGCCAAATCTATAACTAATCTATATAAAAATGTCTAATTTCCAGGTACCTGGCTTAATATTGTGGCTGGATTTGGTACAATGGGAGCTCTTTGCCATACTGCACTGTTTACCGCACGGACTGAAATTTTGAACAAATCTCTATGAGCCATCTGGCTTTTTAACTTGCAATATTGGAGTATTACAGGGTGAGTTGGAGCATGGTACTATTATTTTTTTCTGCTAGTAATTCTTTAAAACCGGCAATATCCCCTCTTCCGCTTCTTTACAAGGTCTGTAACTTGTCTTTGGTACCACTTTTAGTGGAGTTACCCACTATAATTTCATAACTTTTATTTCCTAACTTTCCCTCGTCTTTCCTTGTAACAGCGACACCTTCCATTGTACAGTCTATGTTAATACATAGTTTACACAACCAATCTCTACCTAGTAAATTCCCAGCCCCAGTGTCAACCAAAAATGTGAGTGCCCTCCCACTCACCTGTAAGTTCCAAATTTGCAATTGCTGAGGTTGCCCACATTTGGTACTCACCCTGCTCCAACTTTCATTCCTCCTTTCCCCCGTCCCTTCAGTTTGTGTCGTCAAACCCCCAGGATTGCTAACTGTTCCTTTTCCTCTCGGGCAGTTGCCCAGTGTCCAGTCATCTCCCCTGTCCATACAGTCTCTTGCCCAGTGTCCAGTCATCTCCTCTGTCCATACAGTCTCTTGCCCAGTGTCCAGTCATCTCCCCTGTCCATACAGTCTCTTGCCCAGTGTCCAGCTTTTCTGCATTGGTAACAGCGTCTGATCCTGGGGGTACATATGGGCAGCCTTGACTTCCTCCCCAGCCTCCATAACCTCTGCCTCTTCCCCGTCCTCTGCCTCTTCCCCTCCTGTCCTTGGTATAGTTGCAGCTTTGGCTTGTTCTTTTACCTTCCTTAGCCTTGGCCTAATCCTCGGCATGGATGGTGTGACATTCAGCTTCTTCCAGACGACCATGTTTCCATCCAATGCAAGTGTGCACCTTCTCTGACGTCCGGCCTTAATGCCTTCATAAAGATATTCATTAATTGGTTCTCATAGGGGGTCATTTGTCCCCCCCCCCCGGAAGCCTGCAGGCTTGGTTAGTCCACTGTACTGGTTGAAAGCAGCTGTCAAATGGTCAAGACTCTTGTTCTTTCATTAGGCCCTTGAGTAATTCCCGTCAGCCTAGCCCAGTTCAAGTGGCTGGGGAATTTGGCTTCTATAGCTAATTGCAGCCTACCCCATGGCAGCTGATAAAGGGTACCTGCTGTCCCATTGTAGCCTACGTTTGGGTCAAATGCCTGTCCTGCTGCTTGACCCCCATTACCCGCAACTCTTGGCCACCTTAACTTATGTTTTCAACATATTACCTGTTCTAGATCACAAGAGTGTGGTTTACAGGTGTCAATTCTGCCAAAATATGGTGCCACCTACTGTGACGAGATACGTATGGCCATTAGTTCTTTTAATGACTAGGGCCTATAGATTGACACAATGGCACCCCCTACATGGGGGTCAGGGCATTCTACCATAGGGAACTGACCTGTTCTCAAAATCTCTTGCCCATTCAGATAGCTCTATGCCCTGTGATCCATAGTCCTGTTCCCATGCAGATACAGCATGTTCGTTACAGTAGAGTACCTGACCATGTCTGCAGGTGGCTGCTCTCCTGCAGTCCTGATCCTCGCAAAGGGCTGCTTGCCCACCCAGGCGGAACGGCTGGCCTGATCTGGTCCTGCCGTACCCCAGAAATTTGGAGGTCCACTACTTTCGCCTCACCACTGGTGCTCATTTGTGGATTATCCCAGTGGAAGTGGTGAGGGATTCTGGTCTTGTGGGAGTGGTCCTGCAGGACCTGGTCCTACTTAAACTGCCTGTTGGGGTGGTAGTGGAGCCGGGTATCGAGGAGGAGGTGCGGTCGGGCAGTCGAGATCTGGACATACTTTAGAACTATACTTGAGAAGCAATAGCTTTCTGCCGGCAGGTTTGCTGCTTCCGAACGGTGAACTGACTGCAGTTTCCGAGCGGGTTCAGCTTCTCAGGACCCAGTCCTGACAGTGTACACTTTCTCCTCCCTTTGGTCAGAAACTGAGTTAGGAATCCTGTCGATTACGCCAAGTTCTGGCGTACTTGGCAGTCTTCAACACAGCAGGAGTATTTTAAGACTTTATTTATATGTCAAAGGTACAATGTTAGGATTTCTGAAGATGTTTACTACCACAGGGTATGTGTGCCACATTGATTGTGGCAGCCTCTAGCATAGTGATTAAAGTACATGACCACGACCCGCAAGATCGGTGGTTTGGTAGCCACAATAAGATCCTCACAACCGTTGGGCCCTTGAGCAAGGCCCTTAACCCTGCATTGCTCCTTGGGAGGATTGTCTCCTGCTTAATCGAATCAACTGTAAGTTGCGTTGGATACAAGCGTCAGCCAAATTGCATGTAACGATTGTTCCTCAGGGGGTTGGTGTGATCACATTAAATAAACAGAAGCCAGGCCTTGATGTCATACCTTATTGTTTCTGCTTTGCAAGATGTATCTTTTCTCATAAACATGTTATTCCCCACTTGAATATCTCTCTTCCTCAGTCAACATTACCTTTTGCCCAATGTATTTTGAAGCCCAAAACCCAAAACCCAGACTTCCCTTCTCAACTTGTCACATGCTGCAGCCTCAATTTTTCAGCAAAGCAGTTTCGCACTCTGTCTTAATGTATTAATAACACAGTTTATACATACTTATACTTTGTAGGATTTATTAGACATTTTTCCTCTACAGCTGATAAGGGTTTAAAAAGCAATAGCTAGTTTAAAATTCTCCAGTCGCTCTCACCCATTAGGAACACAGAGTGATGTTTTGGGTGCTGTCTGTGTCCACAGCACTGGACGGTGTTCACCGAGGTGACGGAGGTGTTCATCCTGGTGCCCGCTCTCCTGGGTCTGAAGGGAAACCTGGAGATGACCCTGGCCTCCAGACTGTCCACTGCTGTAAGTGACCATCTCTCCCCCTTCCCTACTGCAAAATCCAGCCATGACCAGCTGAAATGACCTGCAACCAGCTGGTGTAAAACTTAGCCTGAGCTGGTCTCAACTGGTCAACCAGATACCAGCTTGTTCAAAACGTAGCCTGAGCTGGTCTGAACTGGTCAACCAGCTAGCAGCTGTTTCAAAATATAGCTTGAGCTGGTCTAAACTGGGCGAACCAAATACCAGCTGGTTCAAAACCTAGCCTCAGCTGGTCTGAACTGGTCAACCAGCTAGGGGGCGGCCTGTAGCGTAGTGGTTAAGGTAAATGACTGGGAGACGCAAAGTTGGAGGTTCTAATCCCGGTGTAGCCACGATAAGATCCGCACAGCCGTTGGGCCCTTGAGCAAGGCCCTTAACCCTGCATTGCTCCAGGGGAGGATTGTCTCCTGCTTAGTCTAATCAACTGTACGTCGCTCCGGATAAGAGCGTCTGCCAATAATGTAATGTAAAGGTATCAATAACATGCCATCAGCTGTTTCAAAACTTAGCTTTAGCTGTTTTTTTCAACAGGGCTCTTTCATTGAGAGGGTCTCATTACCCATACTGAATGAGGCTAAAGTTGAAAGGTTGCTGTTATGGTCTCAATACAGTCAATATAAGTTTACATGTTTGTAGATTGCAGTTTTAATAAGCAGGAGTGGCAATGCAGTTGTTGTGAAGATGGCTGTTTGTTCTGCTTAGTGGACTTGACTTGTAATGTCACCTTAGAAACAAGGATTGGGATTTGATTTAATTACCTTGCTTGCTAACTATAGGGCAAATATTTGTCTAGTACTTATGGACTAAATCTGAAAACCCACCTTTTAAGTAATATAAGTAAATGAGCCACAACCTTAATGTAGCAATTATAATGGGTTACGGGCTTGAACAACCAACCTTCCGGGTTCCAGGCATGTACCTTAGCCACTACCCACTAAAATCAATTAGCTATTAAATGATTTCATTTTGAATAATTATTATTTTTTTAAACCTAATGAAGGAAAAACCCTAGATACTCATTGATTGTTTAGTGAAGGGCTGTGCGGTAGAGGAGCATGTCAATGAAAAACAAACTGCCAAACACAGCTCTTGCATAAGTGTAACAGCTGCCATCTGCATGTATGGCACGTCCAGTCATCTGAAACTCAGTTCTGTGGGGACATATCGGGAGGTCACCAGCTCCTGTACTGTAAATACGAGTGTGTGTGTGTGTGTGTGTGTGTGTGTGTGTGTGTGACACTCAGAGGCCCTGTGTCATACAATGTGCTGAGTCAGAGGACTGAAAAAACCCCAGTGTTTCTCCATGTTTTTCATGTGTTCATTCCCCCATTGAGGCTTCCTTTCTTTCTTTCTTTCTTTCTTTATCAAGGACTTTCAAACTCAGTCAATGCTTTTTACAATATTCAGATTTCAAATTTGTGTTTATACCAAATCTGTAAAAACTGCATTAATCAATTTAGATTTTTTGCGTATTTGTTTACTATATCAAAGGGCTATAGTAGATCATAGTTGAAAACACCTCAATTCATACTCTTGTGTGTCATGCAACAATGCACAGTGCCTTTCACAATTAACTTTTGCGGTTATTAGCAGGGGCACAATCTGTGCAATGTTTACTCATTCATTTACATAGTCATAATAAGTATTATATATTACAGTAAGAAATAAAACATGCAGGAATACTTTGGGAAAGGGTCATGTTCAGTCTGGCGCAAAGCTAATCTATGTCAGCTCTGAAATTCTGACCATAGTTTGCACTGAGCATGTGTTAACTGTGCTCACCTGGGCAAAATACCTCTGTGATAGGGCTCGAGCCAGACCTCACTGCTGATTTAGTGCTTGCCAGTCCTGGGTGAAATATGTAATTGTGCATTCAGCTACTTTTACACATTACTGAGCTTGTCTGGTGCATTGGAAGCTATGAAATACTTAACCCCCCCCACCCCCCACCCCTCCCTTCCAGGCCTCTTGGAGCACAGAAAAGTATTTGAATCCACTACAATTACGTATTTGATCCTTATTACCTGATATTTTATTTGAATAGAGTCCGGTTGAGGCTGTTGTAGCTCAGGTAGGTCACCATGTTTCACATCCTGTGCTAGATGCTGCTCTTTCCTCTGTGAGATCCTCATGGCAGTCGTATCTCCTCTGACCTCACGTGTCTCTGATCTATTCCGTGTCTATTCCCCCACTGTTGGCCTGGTAAGTGAACACTGAGTCTGTGATTAAGAGTGGGCTCTTTAATGAATGGCACAATTGTCTCTCTGTCCTCAATAAATAGCCCTTATTTTCTCCCCCCTACCCCCACTTCAAAGGCATTTCAGTGCAGACAGGTGAGCTTGAAGTGAATGAAAACAACAAGCTGTTCTGCAGTCCCACCAGAACCAGCAAATTTGTTTGAAATTGCTCTCCTTTGTGACTGTGAAACAAATGCAAATCATACTGTTGCAGTAGATGGCAGAACTTGAATAAACCTGATGGGTGTGGCGATTCAGGGGACCGTCTCGGAAGGATTAAATGTGTTATTGTTCCCTGACTAAAATAGGATCTTCCCCCTGGGATTTTCTCAATTTAAAACATCGCTGTATTAGCATCAAGTTCATAACTTGATATTTACGTTTACCTAATGCCCTAAGAACGCAGGTGAACTCAGTGACTCAAATCCGGAGCATATACAGTCGGGTCCATAAATATTTGGACATTGTTTTTAGCTGTCTACCACAGGATATTGTGATACATCTAAATCGGGTGAACAGTGTAGGAATTACAGCCATTTTTATACATTGGACAAATTAGCATAATCATAGATTAAATTGTAATTTTTTTTATACTTGCATATCCTTATCATGCCATGACTTTCTGATGTCTGTGACCTATCAACATCATCTTATTTTCAGGTTGTTCTACAAGCGATACTAAAACGCTTTGCATTTTTATGCATCTCTCTGGGAATTGGGGGGTGGGGCTTGATTCAGCTGTAAATTATGCTGATACAGTATAGAACATATTTTTTGGCTAAAAGGCTTTAAGTTGTAAAGGGCCCAAGGTATCAAATTAACCTCAAACCGTCATGCTGTTCTCAGATATGAAGCACATATGGATGGATCACTTCAAGGGTTTTTTCTCCTGAATAATTTTTCCATTCGGTTCAGTAGGACCATTATTCAGGAGGAACACTGTATTTCAAATGTTGCAGTGGGTGGAGCCACCATCTAATTGGCCAGTTCCACAAAGCAGGATTACTGAGTTAGCCGGATAACTTCTGGAGTAAAATCCAGAACAGCTGTTTTTATTTCAGTCTGAGGTATTGAGTTATCCGGCTAACTCAATAATCCTGTTTTGTGGAACAGGCCCCTGATCCAGATCAAGATCACAAAGTGACACACAGTATTTTATAATTTGGCTTTGATCTTTGAGTTGGCGGGCTGCTGTTTTGACACAGAAACCATCAGTAACAACAAACATCATTTTCCTGAGCACATCAAACCACTTGTGAAATGGATGTGTATTGTAAATACACCTTGTTGCTGCTGTCATTTTTAATGATTATGCCTTAGGTTCATTATTTAAAAAGCTAATAGAAACTTGTTCAAGATCAAGTGATTAAATGCCCATCTTTAGTATTCCCAGATTTTCAGCACATCACAAACTGATTAAACTGCAAAGAGTCATCACTGATGTACCTTTTGACCCTAAATTCTACCAAAATCATTCAAAAATGTTATAGTTTGTTATATTTGATTATATTTATATAATTGATCTAAGGTACAGGAACTTGGGTCTATATTAATAGACTGTGAGAGCAGGTTGTGCTAATATAAACACATTCTATATGGCAAGCTGATATGTATGCTTATTTGTATTTTTTGAAAAGAGGCAAATATATGGACCTCATGAGGTGAAATTGATTTGCCCTTTCTAGATAACTGCAAGATAGTTTTGAAGAACTGATTGATTAAGCAGGCTTTGTGCAGTTTTGCAACCATTCTAAAAATATGTTTGGCTTTTTAAGTCTTTCATTTCCAAAACCCCTCTGAGCTATCGAACAACAGGAGGGCTTTGTGAATAGTTTGGCAGGGAGGATTGCCAAATGATTATTTTCATTTGAGAAGCATTACCTCTGTGACAAGGTCTTGCCCCGGCAGTGCACACGAGAGTAATCTCCAAACCCAATCAGTCACCCATCGCTTGGTTTCAGCTGGCCTCGCTAATCTGAACCTCAAACACAGGATCAGCGAGGTGCAGAAAAACATCCCTCTCAGCCCTGCCGATCCTTCTGACCCTTCAGCTGCCCTGTAAATATTCAGTGCAAATGGGCATGATGGAAATATTCAGATGGAAGATGAAATAACTATTTTCATATTCTTCATGTTTAAACTATTTTCAGATTCTTATTTTAAAGCAATAATTTTAGTCAAATTCTTTACTGTCTGTCACTATGAATCCAACTGAAAAAAATCATAATGTATAAAGTTTACATTTTTATCCTTAATTTGCAAATAGGCATGGTTCACTATATACCTTAGAAAGTGTTGTTTGTTATTTACTAGATGCTATAGCATGCTATTGATATTGTGTAGAGATGTTTAGTCAAAATTTTTATGAGTTTCTTCCTCTGGTACAGGTGCTGGTAAAGTATGGTGAAAGCACAATTATGTATGCCAGTAGCTGTAGTTATGAATCGCACAAAAAAACTGCCTAAGATGATTGAAAGTGATGCTTACAGTATAAAGTATGTAGTGTTTGTTACATCTCACTTCTTAAAATTGGGTGAAGTAACCTCTCATGTGCCTGGACCAGTGCAGTTGAAAGATAAAAAATAAAGAGCTGGTGACCCCATCCTGAAATCGAGCGACCCAACATGGGGTCCCAACCCACAGTTTGGCAACCCCTGCACTCATTTATTCATATTATTGCTCGCCATCTTTTTTCAGCCTGGGCTCAAGTGTTTCCTCCTCCGCCCTTTAGCCCTCTCCGTTCCCATGTTTCTACTCATCTTAGAAATTTGCTTTTTCCCAACAGGTGACATGAAGGGCAGTGCCTGTGACTTTACCTGCCCCAGACCCTTTACCTGCCCCAGACCCTTTACCTGCCCCTGGCCCCAGACCCTTTACCTGCCCCAGACCCTTTACCTGCCCCAGACCCCAGCCCCTTTACCTGCCCCAGCCCCTTTACCTGCGCCAGACCCCAGACCCTTTACCTACCTCAGACCCTTTACCTGCCCCTGGCCCCAGACCCTTTACCTGCCCCAAACCCTTTACCTGCCCCAGACCCCAGCCCCTTTACCTGCCCCAGCCCCTTTACCTGCCCCAGACCCTTTACCTGCCCCAAACCCTTTACCTGCCCCAGACCCCAGCCCCTTTACCTGCCCCAGGCCCTTTACCTGCCCCAGGTCCTTTACCTGCCCCAGGCCCTTTACCTGCACCAGGCCCTTTACCTGCCCCAGACCCCAGCCCCTTTACCTGCCCCAGCCCCTTTACCTGCCCCAGACCCTTTACCTGCCCCAGGTCCTTTACCTGCCCCAGCCCCTTTACCTGCGCCAGACCCCAGACCCTTTACCTACCTCAGACCCCAGGCCCTTTACCTGCCCCAGACCCTTTACCTGCCCCAGACCCTTTACCTGCCCCAGACCCTTTACCTGCCCCAGACCCCAGCCCCTTTACCTGCCCCAAACCCTTTACCTGCCCCAGACCCCAGCCCCTTTACCTGCCCCAGCCCCTTTACCTGCCCCAGCCCCTTTACCTGCGCCAGACCCCAGACCCTTTACCTACCTCAGACCCTTTACCTGCCCCTGGCCCCAGACCCTTTACCTGCCCCAAACCCTTTACCTGCCCCAGACCCCAGCCCCTTTACCTGCCCCAGCCCCTTTACCTGCCCCAGACCCTTTACCTGCCCCAAACCCTTTACCTGCCCCAGACCCCAGCCCCTTTACCTGCCCCAGGCCCTTTACCTGCCCCAGGTCCTTTACCTGCCCCAGGCCCTTTACCTGCACCAGGCCCTTTACCTGCCCCAGACCCCAGCCCCTTTACCTGCCCCAGCCCCTTTACCTGCCCCAGACCCTTTACCTGCCCCAGGTCCTTTACCTGCCCCAGCCCCTTTACCTGCGCCAGACCCCAGACCCTTTACCTACCTCAGACCCCAGGCCCTTTACCTGCCCCAGACCCTTTACCTGCCCCAGACCCTTTACCTGCCCCAGACCCTTTACCTGCCCCAGACCCCAGCCCCTTTACCTGCCCCAAACCCTTTACCTGCCCCAGACCCCAGCCCCTTTACCTGCCCCAGCCCCTTTACCTGCCCCAGACCCTTTACCTGCCCCAAACCCTTTACCTGCCCCAGACCCCAGCCCCTTTACCTGCCCCAGGCCCTTTACCTGCCCCAGGCCCTTTACCTGCCCCAGGTCCTTTACCTGCCCCAGGCCCTTTACCTGCCCCAGACCCCAGCCCCTTTACCTGCCCCAGACCCTTTACCTGCCCCAGGCCCTTTACCTGCCCCAGGTCCTTTACCTGCCCCAGCCCCTTTACCTGCCCCAGGCCCCAGCCTCTTTACCTGCCCCAGACCCTTTACCTGCCCCAGGCCCTTTACCTGCCCCAGGCCCTTTACCTGCCCCAGACCCTTTACCTGCCCCAGACCCTTTACCTGCCCCAGGCCCTTTACCTGCCCCAGACCCTTTACCTGCCCCAGGCCCTTTACCTGCCCCAGACCCTTTACCTGCCCCAGGCCCTTTACCTGCCCCAGACCCTTTACCTGCCCCAGCCCCTTTACCTGCCCCAGGCCCCAGCCTCTTTACCTGCCCCAGACCCTTTACCTGCCCCAGGCCCTTTACCTGCCCCAGACCCTTTACCTGCCCCAGGCCCTTTACCTGCCCCAGGCCCTTTACCTGCCCCAGACCCTTTACCTGCCCCAGGCCCTTTACCTGCCCCAGGCCCTTTCCCGCTGTATATCTGCAGCTCCGTGTGACCTCGGCTTGCCTTTTGGGCCACGTTTTTTCCTTTCCACTAATTATCTGCAGATTAGGCACAGTGCGAGTTTCTGATGCGTGTGTTTAAAAATATAATCCCTTACAAGCTTAGAGGGAATTAAATTCACATGACCACTTTTTTTTAAGCAAAGGGTTTTCTTTTTCCATGGAAAAAGGTCTCCTTTGTTGGAGAGTAGTGAGGAATTTATGTCTGCTTCCATGCACATTGATTCATTGTGCATCTCGCTTACACCCTCGTGTTAACTGTAGCATTTGTCCCTCTGGCTAATTGCATTATTAAATCAATTTGAGAAACAACAGCAGATTGAATTATGCTGAAGGCACAATAATCTATGCCAGAACTGCGTATATCTGCAGATGCACATCAAAAACTGCTGAAGATCACTTCCTCTCCCCTAGCATGTGTTATTGCTACAGTGAGGTCCATAAGTACTTGGACAGTGGCACAATTTTAAAGGGCTGTAATTCATACACAGTTCATTCCTTCTGGATATAAATAGTCCACTTTAATTAGAGGTATGCACATTCACATTGAGTGCTCTGTGTACAGCCCTCTAAAATTATGTTGCTGTCCAAATACTTACGGACCTTTGAATCCATTGAAAAAAATCAGTCCTGTACTGTACATGTTGCTTATGGTGGTAGACCTCACAATATCATTTTTAAATACAAATGGTTTCAAATCATTTCACATTTCCTGTTCATGAATGGATGTTGGATAGCAGCGCCAGACTCCCACTGAGCTCTGACATGGTCAGTGTGCACCCTGCAGGAGTATGCAGTGGTTGTAGGGTAATGCGGTCTTATCTGTATAATAGACTACCAGAGTAGAGACCTGGGGAAGGTTGTCCAGCCCCTTATCTCACGTGCAGTGTGTGATATGAAACTCCCCGTGAGCCACGGAGGGGGGCACAGTGTGTGCGGGTCCGGCCTGGCAGGACCACTCCCCAGGGGGAGTGTGGAGAAACAGGGGGCCTGGTTATGCAGGGGAGGTTTGATTTCCCCCGGCTTTGGCATAGCGGGACCTGTCCAGACCTCTTATCTCCCCCGCCTGCGCTCCTCTTATCGCGGCTGCCCCTCTGGCATTTTGGGGTGTGCCACCCTCTGCTGCTCTGTCGCTATGACCAAGTTAGGGTCACCCCCCGCCCCCCTGCCACGGAGACGGTTTCAACAGAGCAAGCTGCTGGAAGCAGGACAAGAACCCCTCACACCCCACTGCCCTACTTATACCAAATACTCTCTTACACACATACACACACACACCCCACTACCCCAGTTATACCAAATACTCTCTTACACACACACACACACACACCTCCCACTACCCCAGTTATACCAAATGCTCTCTTACACACACACACACACACACACACACACACACACACACACCACTACCCCAGTTATACAAAATACTCTCTTACACACACACACACACACACCCCACTACCCTAGTTATAGTAAGTACACACGCGCACATATAAATGTATAGACACACGTACGGGCGCACGCACACATAAAAACGCGCACACACGCTAATGTATAGATACACACGCACACATACCCACATGCGCACGCACACACTACTGCTCTGTATAAGAACATGTGGTGCTACAGTGAATATCAAATTGTAAGCGGTAATATCAAAAACACACACTGTATAAACATACACACACTGTACACATGCTAACTCCCATTAAAACTCCACCGTTTTCCTATCTGTCTCTCTGCAGCCCAGCAGCTGAGCCGTAACCTTTCAAAGACACTACCGCTGTAATGAGGGGGTTCTGAACCATTCTTCGGCTAAGTCAGCCGAGCCAAAAAAGAGAGCCAACATCCCTTCCTGGCTGGATACTATGGATACAATGGCACAAAAGCATTCGCCTGCAAGGTTGCAGTCTGCTTCTTCCTTCAGCGCCCACTCATGGCCCACTGCACATCAGCTACTTCTTACAGCTTTATCACTGCCTTTCCACGCTGAGAAAGTCCTATGGTTTCATCAAAGGAAACTAAACTATAAAGCGGAAAGGTCCTGTCTGTTCCCTTACGAGTAGATGCGTGAGTAACCGGCTGCAAACTAGTTTGAGCCGGTCGAGGTCTTGGCTGTGTGGCCCAGTGCCAGTCCCTGCCTGTGGAAGTTACACATTGAAATGGCCGTGAGCGTGGAGAGTGCAGTGTGCTTCTGGCAGGAGAGGGACTAGTGTGGCTGTTAACCACTTTGCAGAAACAGCGGGGAGAGGGAGGGGGAGTTTTCTACTGAACCAAGTGTCCTAGAGGAACCGATGTGTCCTCTGGCATTCGTTCAACCCCCTCTGTTCAAATGTACCTTTTCACTCAGTCTCTCTCTCTCTCCCTCACATTTCAGTTCTTGGTTGAGCAGTCTCCTTTTTTGATTAGAGCTCTTTAACAAAAAACTGCCTTTCACAACCTTTTCTCTGTGTGTGTATGTGTATGTGTATGTGTATGTGTGTGTGTGTGTGTGTGTGTGTGTGTGTGTGTGTATGTTCTTACTGATTATGATATAACCTAACCTAACACACATACATATGCACATGCATACAAATCTAGGCAATATTCACCTCTACCCTGAAAACCAGGGTTTGGTGTTAGGGCTATTCAAAACTTAAGGGATTTGACGAGAAGCTCATTCATTTCATCCTCAGCTACAATAGAGCTCAAATGACACATTTTGTAGACACACACCTATTGCACCAGGCAAGTGCTAAGGAGTTAAATAATGATACAAGCAATTGCATATACATATGTATGATATTATCAGAAGAAATGTTAAACCACCAGGACATTACATTCAGTACACATGCCATTGGAAGTATAACACGATACAGTATGTGTTCATTAATGCAAGGGTCAGTCCACTAAATACTGTGAGGGTTGAAGCAAGGTCATAGTACTCCATTTACGGATTCAACTGGCACCACCCCAGTCAATAAATATAGCATTGGACCCTTCAGGAGCATAGTGATGGCACACTGACTGAAAGGAAGCTGATGTATTTTAGAAACTAATGCATAATTACAAAGGAGTGCCCTTATCTCGGTAAAACAAGACTGCACCAGTTAATGTTCGAAATCTCCCACTAGGAGAACAATTTTTTTGGGGGGGTTTCTCTGTTTTTTTACCTCTCTGTTGTTCTTTTTGGTTTTGTGTATTCCTACAAGATATTTCTGTGTTGTAATGAGAAATTAATGACATGAGAAAAAATGTGGGTAAAGGGTTTTACTCTCATGGGAAGTGCATGCGAATTGGTTTTCTCATAATGCGAATGAAATTAGGCTTCTGTAGAAAACCCATTTTGTTGCTTCAAATTTTTTTATTGTAAAAAGATTTTTTTATTTTTTTTGGAAGAAAACCTTTGATGTATGCAGTTAGTTTTGTAGTCTTATCACCATGACCCCAGTAGTGAGGACTCTTTCTCTGTGGCATATCTCCAAAGGGCAGATGTGGGACACAGACTCTGAAGTTAGACAGAGGAGAGGAGTGGGGACTGGGGGAGGGAAACACAAAGTGTGTGTAATCAGTGAAAGCTCCTTTGTGTAGAGAACTGACCAGTATTTGTTCAAGAGGTCTTTGGAGAGATGCAAGGCCAGTGTGTGCATACACACACGCACACACACACGCAGGAACATACACACACGCAGACACACATATGTATGAATATACACACACACATGCACGTACACAGCCATGCATGGAGAAAAACACAAACAAATCACACAGAATTGCAGGAACACACACGCACGCACATACATGTACGGACATATTTGAGCCTGTTCTGCTTTTCAAGAAATCATTGAAAAATCATGTTTTTGATCAATGATGGAGTTTGTTTGTCTTTTTTTAGTGATTCGATGTAGGCTACCATGAGCCTATCTCCTTTCCCATGTGTACCTTTCATTATAGCATCTAACTAATGAAAAGGACACACCCTTCACTCACTCAGTCAGAGGGGAATGCTATTTCAGTGATGCTAATGTGAGAATGGCTGTTAATGGGCTTCCTGTCTTCCGCTGTTTTTTCAGGCCAACATTGGGCACATGGACACTGCCAAGGACATGTGGAATATGATCATGGGGAACCTTGCTCTTATTCAGGTGAGAAACGGCACTAAGCACTATGAGCTGGTCAACCAGCAAGGCCAAGCTGGACATTACTGGTCTAGTTCGGTATGAACTGGTCAATCAGCATGGCCAAGCTGGTAATGAAGCTGGTCAAGCTGGGTAGAGCTGGTCAACCAGCTAATGCTGGTAGCTTGTCTGAGCTGCCAGCCGTTTCAAACCATAGCTTGAGCTGGTCAAGCTGGTAGCTGGTCTGAACTGTTCAACTGTTCAGCAGGGCTTATTCATCGCGCTGAATTTACTTATGATAGTATTATTTAGTATATAATGGGTTCCTATGTTTGCAATAGGAGAGACAAATGGTAACATACATTAATGTTGTGTCACTGGGGGCACTTGAATAGGTGGATATTCAACACTATATCACATGTATTTACTTTAGTGGTCAGAGTTATCAGATAAATTACATTTTTTGTAAAAAAGTTTGTTCATTTGCTTGTGTAATGTTTGAACAACCTCTTCATGTAGGAATGCTTTGTGGGCAGACTGTGGCCAAATGTCCTAAGGCAAACTTAAACTCTGCACCTTGCCTGTCTCCGAAACTAAAACAAGAGTTAAAGGCCCACTGAACAATTCGTATTCCAAAAAAAACTAGCCAAAGCACAAACTGCAAACAAGCAAAATGACGATCATATAATCATATACCAGAGAATTATTGTCCTAATTAAAATAATTATTACAGTTTTTTACAATCACTTTGACACTAAATTCAGAACCTTGAGGTCATTTTTCAAGACTGTAGACACTTTTTTCAATTGCTTGGATAGAATATACATAAACCAAAAATAATTTGATCACTGAACCAAATCAAAGTATTAGCATTTCAAAATGAAATACACACATTACATTTGAAAATACTGTGTTTTCATTCATTACAATCGTTACTACCAATATATCCCACTATTAAAAATGATAAGTAACTGCAACATTACTCCTAATGCGTAGTTTTATGGAAACGGAATACTTGTAACAACATTCCATGTTTAGATCATGAATGTTTTAGGACACATAAATTAATTGACATTGACTGGCTCAAGGTCCATTTTACCACATTATGACTTGTTTGTAAGTTTGAGCTGGTGCTCAAATAACTAATAATTGATTTTTCATAGTGCTACGAACAGGAGTAAGGATGTGTATCCACCTGCAGCAACATAGCAACAACATGGAGCAGATAGCTGATCCATGTTAGAATAGAGATCAAGCAGTGAGAGGAGGAGGAAGAGGTAGAGGTGGCCAATCGAATGGCAGACGACAAGTATTCCTTCAGAGAGGTGGCCTTGTTTCTTGTCTTAGAGGCTGTGGTGGTAGGGGGGTTACATGGTAGAGGAAAGTGTCTTTTACTGCAGTTGAGGATTTCTTTTTGACTCTGTATCTATAATTTTGTTGCTATGATTACTGGGTTTTTTTTACAATTGCTAACAATTCACAACTCTTCATACAACTCTCTGCACCAACAAGTAGCTTCGCACAACAGTTCATTTCATTCACAAAATGGATTAAAACTACCAAACCAATGTCTCAAAGAAAATGCACCAGCACTAGAATTTTTGTGTCAATCATAGAACAATCTAAAAAACACTAACAACCAGTGGCTTTACAGTCAATGCACTATTTTCTGTTAGTGATTTTCAAATTGGACTGTAGAAATGTATAGTTTTTGGTGGTTCAGCCTGGTTTTCTGTAAAAGCAATGAAAAAATAATTCAGTTTGGTCCACATACAGTGCTCTTGTGCTAACTGTGAAAAGTAAAACATTTTATAATTTTTTTTAATTGAGCACAAGCTTGTGAAATTAGGGTCGAGGTAATTGTAAAAAACTGTAAGATCCTCATGAAAAGCCCATTGAAAGAAAGAGAAGATATTTAAAATAAATATTGGACTGACACTACTTCCTTGTTCATCTTCTGTTTTCTGAATTTCACTCTTCTTTTTTGTTTGTGATATCCTTGCCCAGCCCATCCCCATGGAAACAAACTCATCAGTCACTCATCAGTTAAGATATCGAAAGTAATAGTTAGCTAACATTTTGCCAAATAAACCGCTATCTCAGATGTACTTGACACTACCTCAGATGTTACATTACCTCAGTAACTGTAGTAACAATACCAAAGCCTGAGAAGGCTAAGCAAAGTTTCCAGGTTACCAAGGCGCCAGTAGAAGACTTTAAAACCATGATCCACTGAGGGACCTAGTTATCATCTGCGTAATTTTTGTCAATTAGCAAAAAATTAGTGGGGCTTTAAAGTTTTTCGGTTAACCTATGCATTTGCTGATTTGGCAAGTGTTTGAGAAGGAGCGGAACTTTGTGGGACCGGAAGGGGTGTGGCTTTGTGGGACCAGAAGGGGTGTGGCTTTGTGGGACTGGAAGGGGTGTGGCTTTGTGGGACCGGAAAGGGGCGTGGTTTTGTGGGACAGGAAGTCTGACTTTGTGCCATTCCCTCTCTCTCACCCAGGTCCAGGCCACTGTGGTGGGATTCCTAGCCTCCATTGCCGCAGTCATCTTTGGCTGGATTCCCGAAGGCCAATTCAAACTGGGCCACGCGGTTCTGCTCTGTGCCAGTAGTGTCTCCACCGCCTTCATTGCATCTCTGCTGCTGGGTAAGAGCGCTGGCCTGCTGCCATTATCTGGTCCCAAAAGCCTGTCTTCATCTGGGCTGATGTCCAAATGCAAAAAAGGCAACATGTTAACCCTTTCAAGAGTAGGTTTTTTGGAATGTTTTTATTTTTTCATTTTTTTTATTCTTAGTGTTCCATGGCTTTCAATTACAAGTAGTGATTGTGTCATCAGCATTGGAATGTTCATTTAAGAACTATCTAATCAGGGCTGCCAACAGAAGCATTAGAATATGGATTTCTCTGATAACAGGTTTTGCTACTGGGATACAGAACAGTTGAGGCTTAAGCTGTTTTTTCATGTGGCTACACGTGGGAAGAATCGAGCGATGCTAACGTTAATTGTTGAAACTTATCGTCATCCATCCAGGAAGCCGTTTATTTGTTAAACAAGCCACAACAATATATGATACTAGTAGGTTGTCTGCAGTTTTAAAAGGCTTTGTGAAAACAAAAGATTGGGTTTATATTGGGTTTAAGAAATTAACCAGGCTAGCTCTGTGTTGCTAGCAGCACTACGTCTGCCTGCTTCATACACAGCTGTGAAGGTAAAATTTTAAACGATTTGAACCCTGATTTTGAGCTGTGCGCTACGCCAAGTCAGGCTTCAGCACTCCCTCCATCGACATGTAATGGCTTGACGCCATTGCGAGCGTTTTGACGCTGATCATGAGAAAGGGGCTTAAGTGTTAAGAAAAAATACGCCTTCTCAGTAAATCAAAAGCTCATTTGAGATCCTGTATCTTTCGCACCTGCTAAATAATACAGTATGTATCACTAAAAATGAGATCAAACGTTGAGGTTTTAAAGCATGTCCATTTTAGGATGCTGGTCCTGATGCATTTCCCAGGACAAAGATACTACTGACGCAGGCATCTATTAAATAAGAGTACAAAGGAAACGGATACCAGATATCCAGAACGTCCTGTAAAATAGAATTATTTGCCCTTCTGAAATTACCATCCTCAATAATGGACTAATGCGGGATTTGAGGCCACAGACACAAGGATGAAGATGATAGTCACCAGTAGAATTTTATTTGATGTTTGATGTTGTATATTGTTGCACATTCCCTTTATCTTTGAATTTTTCCCTGTGTTTCCCTGTGCAAAAAACTGAAGGATACAATTTCCATTGTATATTATATTTTAAAATATTCTATTATTTTCTATTATATTATATGCTGTACTCTTCTACACTCTCAGAAATATAGTGACTGCGGAGGTACATTTTTGTCAGAGACAAGGATTTGTACCTTTTTTGGCACTTTGTACCTTTGTACCTTTTGTATCTTCATTTCTGAGTGTAAGTATAGATACAGTTCATTTTGTTTGCGGATAATGAGAGATAATGTTGTGTTGGTCCTCCTCCTCCTCTGCTCCGTGTGTACAGGGCTCATCATGATCGGAGTGATCATCGGCTCCAGGAAGGTGGGCATCAACCCGGACAACGTGGCCACGCCCATCGCTGCCAGTCTGGGTGACCTCATCACCCTGTCCCTGCTGGCGGGCATCAGCACAGGCCTGTACAAGCAGCTGGGTGAGGAAGGCTTCTCCTGCCTGCCTAACCCGCAGTTAACCGGGCTTTAACCTGGTTTAACCTCCTCACACCCTGTGTCCTCAAACAAGGAAATGGCATTACATTTAGGCTTCCCTGAGCTCTATACATTATTTCTCTCAGCATAAGGGACGTTCAATTAAAATGGCAAAATGTACATGCTGCAGGGTAAGAACCCCTCCACCCTGGATTGGGCAGCCCTGCTTAAAGGTGTGAGGTCACAAATAACACAGTCAGCCCTTAGCCCCCAATAGCATATGAGGTAAACAACTCCCTTAAGGGAAAAACAAGTCAAACAATGGCAAAAAAAGCCCTCCCCGATGGGAAGAACTCTTGGGTGGAACCCGGCTATAGGGTCATGGCCATCCTCTGGTGGCCTATAGAAATAATGTATGAAACTAGTAGTCCATATGGAGGAATGTAGAGTCTGGAGTTCAGAGGATAGGGGGGTGAATTTGTCGAAGCGTGGGCTAGACCAGGGACGAGCAGGGCTGCCGCAGCCCCCGTCCTTAGAGTGGGCTCCGGTTTGAGTGGTCCCTGAGCTCTGCGGGTTGGGGGAGTGGCAGGAAACAGAAACAAAGGAGGATGTTAGGCACTAAAATGTATTAGCACATAGAATTACATTTCCTCATACGCAGAACAGAATGCATGTACCACACATACCTACCCGGTGACTAAAGTTGTAGCTAACCCCACTGGCACCGTTGAAGCATGCTCAGTGCCACTGGTCATGTGTGGATTTCTAAGTAACCACTAGCCTCCTCTAGCACCTGTCTGCAGACCCATCCTTCAAAGCTATAAACCATGCAAGACCATGCAGAAGTCAGAAACAACTTGTTCTTGAACTGTGTTCACTCACTTCAAAGAAAGTCTTAAGTATTTTATTATTGTAGTGAAACTTGCAATCTTATTTTTATTTTTAAGAATATTCGCTTGCTCTAACTATTTACTTGACGTGTGTGTTTGCGTGTTTGTCTTTGCGTGTAGCGTTTGACGTTGCGTTCTCTTTGCGTGTTTGACAGACCACAACAACTACGCTAACCCGCTGGTGTGTGCCTTCTTCGTGGCTCTCACACCCGTCTGGGTTCTGATCGCCCGCCGCATCCCCTCCACCCGGGAGGTGCTGTACTCCGGCTGGGAGCCCGTCATCATCGCCATGGCGATCAGCAGGTAACGCCAAGTCCACACCCATCACAGCTATAGTATTATTATTAGGAAGGAGTGGAGCTGTGCTTCTTAATGCTGCAAAGGGAGTTGCTGTCCAAATCATTCTTCTAGTACTCATATTATTGTGAGTAGTAGAAGTAGTAGTAGTAGTAGTAGTAGTAGTAGTAGTTGTAATAGTTGTTGTAGTAGTAGTAGTAGTAGTCATAATAGTGGTATTTGTTGTAGTTGTAGTAGTGCAGTCCTGGGCCAAAATACATAATTGTTTTGGATTCTAATACTTTTCTGTGCTTCATTGACCTTGCCTGGTGCAATTGAGCCAACCAAGAGGACCAGACAGGATTGCTGCATTTTCTGTCTGTAATTGTTCTTTTGAAATTCTCCTTGTAGTATTGGGGGCCTCATCCTGGATAAAACTGTGTCCAACCCCAACTTTGCTGGAATGGCTGTCTTCACCCCAGTCATCAATGGTAAGTATGGCTTCCTCATAGAACTGGACTTGCTGCAGGACTGCACACTTTAAACATGTTCATGTCAACCTGTGGGCACAGGCCATGGAATATGAAATGCATTGATGAGAGGGCAAGTTTGTTTGAAAATTATTCAGAGCCCCTCCCCACACCTCTTCTCCACCCTCATTCCCATTCCGATCCATCCTTTATCCTACCCCCGCCCCCCCCCCACCAAAAACAGTCTTATCTTCCCTTCCGCATTTTAATTCTAGTGAAAAAGGATCACCTGTCACTGGTGTATTATAAACTGGCCATTACACCGTCATTCATTTCTTCTTGGGATGTTGTGATTCATGAATCACAGTGCGGTAAGTGAACGCATGGCTGAATGCGTGTGGATGTGTCCTCAGGTGTGGGGGGAAACCTGGTGGCGGTGCAGGCCAGCCGAATCTCCACCTACCTTCACCTGGTCGCCCTGCCCATGGGGCAGCCCAGCCCCACCTCCACAAAGTGCCCCACTCCCTGCACCACCTTCTTCAGCTCCAGTAAGGAAGAGAAACTGCCTGTCTGTCTTAACAAGCATTTTTACTCTTGTAATAAGATTTTAAGTAGAAAATATTAGCTTATTTTAAGATACTGTTTGCTTTACAACTGAAATGTTGTTATCCCATTGGCAAATCTTGATTATCTTGATAAATGAAAACTGTCTTGTCTCATTGGCAATATTTTTTTCTACTAAAAAAAAGTAATAAATGTACATATGGAATGCAGGGAAGGCAGAACTGAGGCTCAGCTAATGCGCTGATGGAACAGGCACTTATCTGATGCGTATTTCCATTAGTGAAGAAATGCATTTTAAAAGGGACTGGCTTCATGTTAATTTGATAAAATCAAATATACAGCTCTCCACTGTGCTATTTATGGCCCCATCTCCCCATCATCTACATTTATGATGTAAGTGCTCTGTAGGCTCATTAAAGATACTCTGCTAGTGTATTATATATTCCTGACTAACTCTTTGATTGCCGCTGTTATTCTCTAGCAAAAATAAAAGATTTGTGGCCTCATTTTGATTTCTCTCTTTCTCTTCCTCTTCCCTTTCTCTCTCTCTTCCTCTCCCCCCTCTCTCTATCTCTTCCCTATCCTCTGCCCTTGTTCTCTCACCCTGTCTCTCCTCTCTCTTTGTGTCTCTCCCTCCCCATATTTATCCCTCTCTCTCTCTCTCTCTCTCTCTCTCTCTCTCTCTCTCCAGATGTGAACTCTCGCTCAGCCCGGGTTCTCTTCCTCCTGGTTGCCCCGGGACACCTGGTCTTCCTGTACGCCATAAACTCCATGCAAGGCGGCCACACCTCACTGACCTCGGTCTTCATCGCATTCTACATGACCGCAGCACTGTTGCAGGTACCCTGCCCCTGCCCCCAGTAATGCACAGTTACTGCTTACTGTACCCACCTACATGCCAGTACTGGATCCTGATCCACAAAACAGAGAACTGTCCTGAGTAAAACCCGGAACCATCCCAAATCTGGAACATGGACTGAAGTCAGAAGAGCTGTTCTGGATTTTACTTTGTGCAGTTATCCAGCTAACTCAGTAATCCTGTTTTGTGGAAATATATATATATATATATATATATATATATATATATATATATATATATATATATATAAAATTAGCAGTGGGTCCCTGCAGACAGGTCATGTGTTGCTTAACCCTTGGAGGCCATTTTTTATTTAATTTTAATTTTAATTTTTTTATTTTTTCATTCAAAAAACTGTTCTAGAACTCCATTTGCTTTGCATTAGCAGTCATGATTGTTACATCAGCATTAGAATGTTCAGTTAGGAACATTCTAATAACATCTTACTCCTTAAAGGGTTAACCTGAACTTCCCTCCATAGGTTCTGATCCTGCTGTATCTGGCTGACTGGATGGTGAACTGGATGTGGGGGCGGGGAATGGATCCAGACAACTTCTCCATCCCGTACCTGACGGCCCTGGGGGATCTGCTGGGCACCGGCTTCCTGGCTCTCTGCTTCCACTTCCTCTGGCTGATCGGAGACCGTGACACCGACGTGGGCGACTAAACGCACACCCACCCCGAAGCGCACCGCCTCTCTGCCTGAACGGGACTCTTTATTTATTTGAGCCATTAAGGAGTTGATGTTATTATCATTATTATTATTATTATTAATATTAATACGTGCTCATTGTTTTTAGTGGGAAAACGGAATCCTCATTATTTTTCAATGGGGTCGTCTCCCCTTGGCCAGTCATGTTGGTCATATTTGCAGAAAGGCTGAGATCAACTTACACTTGAAATGATGAAAAACAGCAAAAAATATATTAAAAAACACACATAGAATGCTCAATCACCAAGTGCTATAGTGAAATGCATAGGAATGTTTATTATATGAATATGACGGTGTATTTAGGACAGATTATGTGGTTTTTGGGGTCCTCCACTGCCTTGTTGACTTGCATGATTTAAAACCAACTTAACGGGGGTTGTGGGCCAGAATGTAATTACCTGAAAATTCCTAAAGCTCACATCCTTGTGCCGAAAAGAGGCTTTATTCAAAATGGAGGAACTGGAATGCCGTTGTGAAAAGACAAGGGCTGCTTGCCTGGCAGCTCTCATGGGACTGCGCTGAACTGGCAGAGCTCAGCCGCGTCCAGCCAGCCCTGGGGAGAGCCAGGGCCAGGGCCTTCACTGACGCTGAATCAGGTTCTTTTAATGGTGAGGTTAAAGCAAACGAGGGTTCGGGTTGAGGTTTGGTCATGGCCCTTCTAAGGTGTCTCGTGTCATTGCTGTAATTACCCACATGGGTTTTTTTTCTTTTTCAATGTTTTAATATTTTAATTTCAATTTCTTTCTTTTTTTTTTTACACTTGGAGCCTGGGGTTATGTTTGTTGTTTTCTCCAAACTCCTAAAATTAACTAGAACTGCTTACTTTGTCAGCACAAAAAAAATGTGATACCCGTTTCAGCTGCTCTTAATCGCACAGAGATTCATTCAATTAGGAGTCACTGAAATGATCACAAGATGGCGGACAGCTATTTTTGTAATGGCCGCCGCTTACCAGAGGGCAACCTTCGGCCTTATTGTTTCCACAAGCCTTACGTTTGAGTGTGAAATCTAACGTAAGTCAGATAAGCATACGTGTTTGAAAAAGCCTCCAAATATGCTCATAGTTACAGGTTTAATATCCAGTGGCCTCTAAAGGGAAGTGAATGTATCCCTGCTGGTATCAGACTACTATTAAGATGTTGGAACTTTTCTATTGAATGAGTCCTTTGCCATCGATCCTCACTGACAAACTGCTACCACGATCTTCTTAGATGTTTTTCTTGTCGTGATTCATGAAATTACATTTTACGGACTGTGAACCATTTATCATATACATCGATAATAATCTTGAAATATTGCTTAGAGAGTAGTAATCCGATTGAAATGACAGTTGATGCAGAGACAAGAAAAGGTTGAAAATTGTTTTACATGGCATTTGTTTATCAAAGGGCTATTTGCTGTACTGGTTTTCCTAATAAATTAATATTCATAGCTTTCCTCAACTCAGTCATAAACAATTTACCATGAGGCACACATTTATTTAGGTTTTTATTTGGATTGCCAAAGGAGATGGAGTTAAACCTAGTCTAGGTGGCCTACAAATAACACTTCTGAGCTTGTCAAGTGAAATGTGTAATGCGTGGGCTTGTAATTATCCATAAGATGACTTAGACCTGTGAGGAACTGCTCACATGACCTGAATTTCTTGTCCATATGTGAACCACAGGAGACCGTCAAACAAGGGCCTTAACAACCATGCACTTGTCAGCATGCTAAAGAATGTGTGTGTACATAAATAGAATTACTGTAACTCAAATAGGCAAATAAACAAATACAGATAGCCATTTAGAGTGATGGCTGGAAAGACGTCAGTGTTCAGTTTAAATAAGATGAAGTCAAAGATGTAATGAGAAATGAAAGGGTCATTATGGATAACTTGGATCTGTACTCATTGTATGTTACTAAACAATATTCAGTGTTCTTTTTGAAGAATGCTTTGCAGATCATATTTATATATTGTATTTGGGGCCACCAGATTTTATTATCTGGACATATTACATTTGATATTCATTGCTTATGAAGAAAATTGTTTTCTTCTCTTAAAGTGAGTTTTCCCAATTTTCACTATACATTTTCAGTGTGGAGGGCAAACTGACTGTTAGATATGTAAATTTCAAACGGTGATGATTTTTTTTATTGCAAATGAATTTTTTTTTTAATCTATTTTATTCTATGGTATAAAAAAAATTTGTTTTATGTTTCGGTGTAACAGATGATAAAAAAGTCTATATCATCAACTGTGACCACACCCGAATGAAACAGTCAAACGCATAATTTGTGCAGTAGTACTGTAGTACTCAGATACAACCACACGGGGGCAGTCTTGGGATTGGAACGATTGTGTTGAGAGTCAACTGGTTTAAATGACAAAATTAAACATTCAAAATTTGTTCTTCATTTTCACTGTTACTGTTAACAAATCTGGTGCCAAGATTATACTACTATTACACCCTCTTTGGTTGTCAATACTTTTTCAGGGGGAGTGAAGTTTATTTATTGTCTAGAAGCATATGAAACAAATTGTACATACATATATTTATTCTATAAATAAGGTGTTTATTTTTAATTTTATTTTGTCTGTGGTATTTGTTTATTTGTGTGTGCATCTGGCCAGTAGAATAACCTTTTTTTGCCACCTTAGATTAGTGGCAAATCTAACAAACATATCAGATCGTGGTGCCTAATATATCTGACAAACCTCATAGTCACACTGGTCCAGTACACTGAACCTTAACAAATCATAAGTGAAGGGTCAACATGAAGGTGCATTTTCATTGTGTACTTGAGCTGATTTTGCAACGTGAAATGAACAGATTTCGTAGAGAGGATGACAAAAATGAGAGCTAAATATGTATAAAATCTGCTGTGTCTTTAGTAGCACGATTGGCTGGTACCCCTTTATATCTGAGTTTGTACATCTCTGGAAATTGAGTTTCAGATGCTGAGACTCATTTTATTTGTTGGTGTTTGACGGTCCAGGCTGTTCTTGTGTCCAATCCGGCTGGCGATCCTGAGGTCGTCTCCAGAGGTCAAAACCAAAAGCTGATGGTACCTTCCTGAAAGTTTTTTGTGTGGTGGAGGACATGAATCTAGTTGTAATCTAGTTTTTATTTTGCTGTTACAAGCAATGCCGGTGTCTGTTGAGACATAGTGGCACTTCAATTTCTTTTTTACGATTGAGCCAGGTAGGACACAAAATGGCCTCTTGCTATTTCTCTGTTGTTTTGTATTAATTGTGTGTGGCTTTTGTCCCTCCCACTGCATTGAACATGATCTCCATCCACTCTCCTCCCCGTCTCTATTCACCGTGTCTTCCCCACCTTCTCCCCACAGTGGGCCATCATGCTCTGTTCTCCCACAAACAGATATACATGTAAATTGCTGGAATAAAGGAATATATTATTTCGTACCCTACTTCTACAGTCTTTGTCTTTTGTCCTAAAATTTGAATTAGTCAAGCAAGGGGAAATACTGTGTGTGGGTGCATATGTGACCAGAACAAGTTTTGTCTTTCACTTAACATTTCCTCTAAATACTGTAAGTGAGAGTGATGATTGATATTTATGATGCTATATAGAAAAAAAGTCCTGCATATGATTAGTGTTAGGATTAGTATTTATACAGAGAAAACACAGAATTATTTTGGTCTTGGGTTAGGATTTGGTTATTGTTTGAGTTAAAGTTTAGAGTTGGGATTATGTTAAATTGTTAGGGTTACAGTTAGGCTTATGTCCAAGAACTGAAACATGCCATTTTTCATTCAAATAAATCCAATTTATTTAGCAGCCACAGTGAAATATACAAATAAGAATGTGTATAATGGGTAAAAAAAACTGCACAATCAAAAAAATGTAGCAAAATTATTGAAATTATATGAAATTATTTTTATTCAAACAAACTAGCGAAATACATTTTAATACATTTATGATGAAAATCTGTTTTAGTTTGAAAAGGCATGTACATCAACTGTTACGAACGCAAGCCTCTGAAATCAATTGTTGAACGTAGTTACATCTCATCTGTTGAGCAATATGTAGCTACAATAATAATTGCACAGTTGTAGTTGGCTCATAATGTTACTAAAATAGCACCTTAATGGGAGTGTTTTCATGCAAAGAATAAAATTGTACATTACGAAGGATGCATGTTGCACTTTATTGAACATGTTGCCTAATTGCCTTTTAAATGATATTTCTAAACGGACGATTTCCCACTCTCCCTATGGGCTGGAGCGATATTTAACCATAGTTCTTTATTTCGTTCTTTTGTTGGACACCGTAGTCCTTATACATTTTGCATTTGAGACTATAGTTTCAAATTATTTAATTTTTTCAACAGAAACAGCCCTCATCATGAAAGACTTCCAATAAATGTTCATGTACTTATAACATGGTGGTTGTTGTATAAAGATGAATTTGCATTAATCTGAATAAAATTATGCATATTTAAACATTTAGCATGTTTTTCATTATTGGCATCTAAGACTATAGTTTCAAATATTTTTATTATTTTTTTATTATTTTTATTATATTTTTATTATTTTAAACAGAAACAGCCCTTTCATCATGAAAGACTTCCAATAATTGATTATGCCTTCATAACATGGTGGTTGTTGTTTATGTCGTTTTGCATTAATCTGAATGAAAATCTGAATGAAATTTCCAAATTTTCCAAAACAGACTTCATATATTACAGCCATATTATAGCTTTCATTCACATTGATAGGAAAATGTATTTATTCAACAACCAATTTCACACAAATAAATGAATATATATTTGAAGAATATATGAACACACACACACACACACACACACACATATACATATACAATATATAGATATATATATATACATTGATGAAAAAATTTTTTTTTATGAATTAATGAAAAACATGAAAGATTTATAAATATGCATTATTTTATTCAGGTTCATGGGAAAACATGTTCAATAAAACAACTAATTTGACATCAATAAATTCATATATATTTAACTTTTACAATAAAAAGTCTGTTTCCTTTGAAAATGAGAAGAATATATAAGACTATACTCTTATATACAAAATGTGAAAAAGTGAGAAATTGCAATATGTTTCAATATATCATACAAATGTATTGGAAGTCTTTCATCATGAATCAGGAAAATATATTAGATCATAATCTTAAATCCAAATAATGAAAAACATGGAAAATGTATAAATATGCATTATTTTACTCAGATTGATGGGAAGTCATGTTTATTCCAGTCAAGTTCACACAAATAAATTATCATATATATGAAGACATGTTTGACAAAAAGTCTGTTTCCTTAGAAAATTAATGCAAAACCATATTTATACAACAACCACCAAGCAAGTGCATAACATTCATAACATTCATTGATGGAAGGGTTGTTTCTGTCGGAAATCAGTAAAGTACATCCCACTGTAGTCTTAAATCCAATTAATGAAATACAAGCAAATTATGAATATGCATTTTTTTCATTCAGATTGATGGGAAATCATGTTTATTTAACAAGAATATTGTGTTATTATTTGCATGAAAATATATTAGTTTTCTGCCTTTCAAAACTAGGAAAATACATAAGACGTAAGACATATTTATATACCCAGAGTGAAAAATATGCAAATAATCTCAATATGCGTTTTGTTTCATTCAGATGAATGCAAATCCATGTATCCATAAACCACCATGTTATAAATTCAGATAGATGGGAAATCATGTTTATTCAATAACACACATTTGAGACACATAAATGCAAATACAGGGTATTTGAAGACTTTTCTGATGAAAAGTCTGTTTCCTTTGAAAATCAGCAAAATACATGAGACGACATAGTGTTAAATCAAAATAATAAAAACAAGAATAAATATCATAAATATGCAATTTTTCATTCAGGTTTGTACATTGTGTTTATTCAAGAACCATTGTGAGAAAAATGTCATTGTAAATCTGTAAACTAGAAAAGACTATAGTCTTATAACAAAATAGAGAAATAGTTGCCAAAAAATAATATGTAATTTCTTCAATCAGATTGTTATCATATTTACTTATGAACAACCACCATCAAATAAATGGATGAAAACGTGTTGAAGACTTTTACAAGACAATGAAAAATCTGTACATTCAGATGAATGGAAGATCATCTTCACTCAGCAACCACAGTGTTATAAATGCATGAAAATGTATTGGAAGCATATTATGATGAAAATGTGATGGCAATTTGTCCAGAGTCTCTGCACTATCCCTTCAGATGCACTGCTCCCAGAGCACAGTGCAGTAGCAGCCCTGCTTCAGTGATAGGGGCTGAAACAGAACATTTAAAACCAGGCTCAATCAGCTCCACTCTCCCTCTCACTGGAGACTGCAGAGGAACTGGCTGTGAGGCGGGCAGGGAGGGGAGGCTGGGGTGAGGCTCTCTGCTCTCTCCTGTGAGGGCAGTGAGCTCGTCACACAGCACACATCCCGCTGTGAGCGGCCAGAGGGAAGAGGGTCCCTCATCTCCACAATCGAGAGGCCGGACCCAGAACAGGCTGCGCTTTATCTGCTTACGCAGGGGACAGGGGCCCTCCCTCGTGTCTCTGACAAAAGGCGTTATTGTGCACAGACAGATGTGCCTTCAGCCTCTCTCTCCGCCCCTGAAGCACAAAGACCTCGCTGTAGCCCCTGCTGCAGGCTCCGTGAGGACCCAGCGCTGCCCCAGGACACGCTTAACCGCCAATAGGGCTACAGACTACAGCGCTCTGCTCTTCTGCAGCTCCTCTGGCCTGAGGTTTCTGCAGTACCCGCATCTTCACCTTTCTCAGAAGGGGCGAGGGGCAGTCCTCTTAACCGTTTTTCAGAAAAGTCCCCTGAGACAGACAGTGTGTGAGATTAATCTGATCATAAAACCTCTGCCCAGGAAAAGAAGGCTTTGTAATGCTTAGTCCATGAATCACTGTGTACACAGTATCATGGCAGGGAAGTGGAATAACATTCAAACGGTTAACTGTAAAGAAGGGACACTTTTACACAAGACATTTCTGAAGAAATATCTTTATGATTTAGTCTAATATATACAGATGGTCTGTACATAATGCAGGGCACACAGGTACCATAGGTGATTTATATCATTGGAGAATGTGAGGTTACCATTCATAGTGACATAGTGAAGATCATAAACCAGTGACATTCACCCAGACTAACCTCCAAGAATTTCAGTGTCTTAATAGCTTTATCACTGTAGTTCTGCATTCACACAGCACACCAACAGAGGTCAGTATGCTCCCTGCCACTTCACAACAAAGTGGTTACACATTATATTGTCTGTACAACTTAAAATAACTAGAAATGGTTTGAATTAAAATACTTATAATAATAATAATATTACAGGAAGTAGAAATGGGTTGCAATATGATAATTTGTTTTATAAGTGCATTTTTAGTGTTGATTTGCAACATAAAAGTACTGGGGCCTGTTCCACAAAGCAGGATTACTGACTTTGCTGGATAACGGGACAGTAAAACCCGGAAAAGCTCTTTTTATTTCAGTCCATATTCCAGATTTGGGCGGGTCCAGTTTTTACTCAGTGCAGTTATCCAGCTACCTCAGTTAATCCTGGTTTTTTGAAATACCCCCCTGGTCACTTGATCACACTCAATACTGCATACTAACTTTATCAAACCACTAGCTTTTATGGTTGTCCCTTGCATCACCCCAGCTCAGCACTGACTGAGGAGCCAGTCCCACACTAAGGGGAGAGGGGTAAAGAATGTAACCTAGTTAAGGTACATGACTGGGACCCAGAAGGTTGGTGGTTCAACCCCCGGTGTAGCCACGATATGATCTGCACAGCTTTTGGGCCCTTGAGCAAGGCTCCTAACCCTGGATTTCTTAGTCTAATCAACTAGTCACTTTGGATCAAATTATTAGCTTTAATTTGTTAATTTTTTTAAACAAATAATGAAATTAGCATGGACTGAGGGGGGGGCAGGCCGGAAGGGTAAGCGCTCAGCAGGATATGAGCAGGGGGTTGGAGGAGTTTGGGTAAGCGCTCAGCAGGATATGAGCAGGGGGTTGGAGGAGTTTGGGTAAGCGCTCAGCAGGATATGAGCAGGGGGTTGGAGAAGTTTGGGTAAGCGCTCAGCAGTATATGAGCAGGGGGTTGGAGGAGTTTGGGTAAGCGCTCAGCAGGATATGAGCAGGGGGTTGGAGGAGTTTGGGTAAGCGCTCAGCAGGATATGAGCAGGGGGTTGGAGGAGTTTGGGTAAGCCCTCAGCAGGATATGAGCAGGGGGTTGGAGGAGTTTGGGTAAGCCCTCAGCAGGATATGAGCAGGGGGTTGGAGGAGTTTGGGTAAGCCCTCAGCAGGATATGAGCAGGGGGTTGGAGGAGTTTGGGTAAGCCCTCAGCAGGATATGAGCAGGGGGTTGGAGGAGTTTGGGTAAGCGCTCAGCAGGATATGAGCAGGGGGTTGGAGGAGTTTGGGTAAGCCCTCAGCAGGATATGAGCAGGGGGTTGGAGGAGTTTGTGTAAGCGCTCAGCAGGATATGAGCAGGGGGTTGGAGGAGTTTGGGTAAGCGCTCAGCAGGATATGAGCAGGGGGTTGGAGGAGTTTGGGTAAGCGCTCAGCAGGATATGAGCAGGGGGTTGGAGGAGTTTGGGTAAGCCCTCAGCAGGATATGAGCAGGGGGTTGGAGGAGTTTGGGTAAGCCCTCAGCAGGATATGAGCAGGGGGTTGGAGGAGTTTGGGTAAGCCCTCAGCAGGATATGAGCAGGGGGTTGGAGGAGTTTGGGTAAGCGCTCAGCAGGATATGAGCAGGGGGTTGGAGGAGTTTGGGTTAGCGCTCAGCAGGATATGAGCAGGGGGTTGGAGGAGTTTGGGTAAGCCCTCAGCAGGATATGAGCAGGGGGTTGGAGGAGTTTGGGTAAGCGCTCAGCAGGATATGAGCAGGGGGTTGGAGGAGTTTGGGTAAGCGCTCAGCAGGTTATGAGCAGGGGGTTGAGGAGTTTGGGTAAGCCCTCAGCAGGATATGAGCAGGGGGTTGGAGGAGTTTGGGTAAGCCCTCAGCAGGATATGAGCAGGGGGTTGGAGGAGTTTGGGTAAGCGCTCAGCAGGATATGAGCAGGGGGTTGGAGGAGTTTGGGTAAGCGCTCAGCAGGATATGAGCAGGGGGTTGGAGGAGTTTGGGTAAGCGCTCAGCAGGATATGAGCAGGGGGTTGAGGAGTTTGGGTAAGCGCTCAGCAGGATATGAGCAGGGGGTTGGAGGAGTTTGGGTAAGCCCTCAGCAGGATATGAGCAGGGGGTAGGAGGAGTTTGGGTAAGCGCTCAGCAGGATATGAGCAGGGGGTTGGAGGAGTTTGGGTAAGCCCTCAGCAGGATATGAGCAGGGGGTTGGAGGAGTTTGGGTAAGCCCTCAGCAGGATATGAGCAGGGGGTTGGAGGAGTTTGGGTAAGCGCTCAGCAGGATATGAGCAGGGGGTTGGAGGAGTTTGGGTAAGCGCTCAGCAGGTTATGAGCAGGGGGTTGAGGAGTTTGGGTAAGCCCTCAGCAGGATATGAGCAGGGGGTTGGAGGAGTTTGGGTAAGCGCTGGTCCGTGACCCGCCCTCCTCCCTCAGGAGCTCAGAGGACAGCAGCTGCAGGCTCAGAGCATCCAGCACCTGCAGTCCGTCAGAGGGACCTGATTGGACAGACAAAGTGGGATGAGGAGTGCCTTATCCAATCACCTTGCACATTTTTTATATATTTATATTATTACATTCAATTAAATTATTACATTATATACAGTACTGTGCAAAGGTCTTAGGCACCTGTATAATATTCTGTACAGATAAGATTCTTTCAAAAAGAATTCAATGAAAGGTCCTAAAAAAACGTACTATACATTTTACATTACATTACATAGTTAAAAACTTAATCAAATCTATATTTTTTGTGACCACCCTTCAGTGTTAAAACTGCATCACTTCTCTGAGAGTTCTATAAGTCCTGCAGTTCTATAAGATAATCGTCAGGGAGGTTGTTCCAAGCATGTTGGAGAACTTGCCACGGTTCTTCTGCAGACTTTGGTTGGCTCCTTGCTTCTGATCCCAGACAGCCTTGATCAAGTTTTTATGTAAAAAGTAGTCAACTGCTAACAGTAATATGTTCCTTTTTTTAATTAAATACAAAAATGTCTCTGTAAAATTAAATCTTTTGGAAAATGAATATTTGGAAATCTCATGCGTTCTTTTTTACTAACACCCACAAAAAAATAAATATATATATAATAAAGTCTAGGGTGCCTAAGACTTCGGCACAGTACTGTATATTATTAAATATTGAATTATTAACCCCTCATTAACATCCAAATTACACATATTACATATACCAGAAATATTACACATACAGATTCATGCCTTCAGAAGAATTTCACTTATGCAGTGCAATTAAGCCATTACAGAATGTGCAGTATCTACATCTTCAGCAGGCTGCAGAGCCAAATCAATATCCACAGAACCTATGCCTGAGGCCACCTGCGGGGCAAATGTCAGACAGGTTCAGCTCAAAAGAACACCTCCAGTTGTATGGTTTATGCCAGTGGGGCATTGTGTCTGTTGGCAAAATAATTAGCAAAAAAAATAATAATAATTTGCACAAAAAAACTAAAAATATTTCAAGACAAAGAAAAGGAAAAGCAACAGTGAGGCTTACCGTGACCGTTTCTGCAGGAGACATCCAGTGTGTCCATAATAAGCTTCCCCAGTGCTCTGCGGGAGATATTCTGCCAGGAAGAAAGAACAAGAGGCTTAATACATTTTGTTTTTATATTTTGAGATGTTATTCTGGTAAATTCAGAAGCCTGTAAGTGCAGGTTCCAACATGTACCGTTAGGTGGCACTGCAGATCAGTGAAACCACATAAGTGAGTTTGTGCAGGAGGGGAGTGCGTGCGCTTCAGCCCCAGGGTACCTTTGTGCGAAGCTGTAGCAGCAGTGTCAGTGTGTCTGTCAGCTTCTCCTCCAGGATAGACAGACGGACTCTCTCCGTCTCCACCATCTGCACCTCCATCCTGAGCATCTCCACCTCCTCCTGCTTCAGCTGCAGGTCTTTCCCCAACGAGGAGAGCGTCTGGGGGAGGCCAGGGGAGGAGAGACAGAGGGGGAAAGAGAGAGGGAGAAACATGCATTTTGAAATTCACTCACTTTGTAAAATCTGCGCTTAAACATCACAGTGTGCGCAGAAATCCGTTCATTTATTAACAACAATAACCACTCCAGCCATTCTTTACATTGGAACAATCCGTGGGTGTAGTGTTTCGAATTTCCAAATAACAACACTCCAAATGCTCTAAATTTCCAATAAACGGAGAGAGCTAATAAATGAATGCACCTTCATTTTACTTTTCAAGTACTGTTGCAAAATTTCTTGATTTAGGCATACATTTCAAAGGCAAGTAAAGAAACACAGTGAAACACAGTGAAACCCAGAAGGAAGTTGAGGAGGGAGCGGACTCTCACCTTCTCCGGCCCGTTCTCCTTCCCATCCAGTCGGCTGGGTCTCCTGTGGCACCGTCCAATGAGCTCCCCCGACAGGCCGCTGCCCCCGGGGCTGATGTCCTTCAGACAGGCCTGGGAGATCAGCAGGTGACCAGCCGTTTTCTGGCAGCTGAGGACCAGGACAGGAAGCCGAGCGGATGTAAAACATCCCATTTCACACTGTGTGCTCGCTCTGACTCAAATGAGAGGCCATATTCAGTCGCAAAAATTTTTCATTAGAATGGGCCGCCATGCGCTGCCAGAACAGACAGCTTGTTCCTGCCCTGACAGAATCTGCTGGATTCACAGTCAGAAACACGCGCCCGCACACACACACACACACACACACACACACACACATACACAC
Organism: Conger conger; assembly: GCF_963514075.1. Taxonomy (NCBI): domain Eukaryota; kingdom Metazoa; phylum Chordata; class Actinopteri; order Anguilliformes; family Congridae; genus Conger; species Conger conger. Next base: position 19,589,646 of record NC_083773.1, on the reverse strand, counting down.
ATACACACACACACATGCACAAGCGCATGCTCATGCACGCACACACAATACTTCACAATACGTTCATTTTGTTTTCATGTACACTATTTACCTTTGTTATTCTCAGCTGCTTATTTGCATGTAAATACGTCTGTCTGTATGCCTGTGTTCGCATATGTTTCTGCAAATATGTCCTTCTGTGTATGAGTATTATATTATAGAATTTTCACACACACACATAGGTGTTTTGGGCATGTCTATGTGTCTCGTACACACACACACACACACACACACACACGCACACAGGTGTATTGGGCATGCCTACGTGTCTCTTACACACACACACACACACACACACACACACACACACACACACACAGGTGTATTGGGCATGTCTGTGTGTCTCTTACACACACACACACACACAGGTGTATTGGGCATGTCTGTGTGTCTCTTACACACACACACACACACACACACACACAGGTGTATTGGGCATGTCTATGTGTCTCTTACACACACACACACAGGTGTATTGGGCATGTCTGTGTGTCTCTTACACACACACACACACACACACACACAGGTGTATTGGGCATGTCTATGTGTCTCTCACACACACACACACACAGGTGTATTGGGCATGATTATGTGTCTCTTACATACACACACACACAGGTGTATTGGGCATGTCAATGTGTCTCTCACACACAGACACACACACACACACAGGTGTATTGGGCATGTATATGTGTCTCACACACACACACACACACACACACACACACACAGGTGTATTGGGCATGTCTATGTGTCTCTCACACACACACACACAGGTGTATTGGGCATGTCTATGTGTCTCTTTCACACACACACACACACACACACACACACACACACACACACAGGTGTATTGGGCATGTCCATGTGTCTATCACACATGTATACAAACACCATTGGAGCATTTCTCCCATTGGGCATGTCTATGTGTCTCTCACACACACACACACACACACACTGTCCCATTGGGCATGTCTATATCTCTCTCACACACACACACACAGGTCTGTTGGGCATATCTATGTGCACACACCCTTTGCCACAGTTTGGCAGTCTGTTGATAAGCTTCTTCATTTCCACCAGACAGCACTGTCCATCACTCTTCCTCTCTCTGTCTTCCTCTTCCTCATCGGACGCTGCCCGGCCCTCCACTGCCCTCTGGAGTCCCTCGTCTAGAGAGAACGTCAAGAGGTCATCCTTTCCCACAATACTGACATCACCACAAGCTGTTTCCATTCAAACCACCAACTACAGACAAATGCTCTACATTGTTACTGGAAAAAAGCTTCATATGATATTCAGTTGCACTTGAAGCAATTATTATTTTTAAGCAGCAAAGGTACGTTCAAACTGTGCAAATACTATGCATTTGCATTTCCATGTCAGCTTAGTAGAAATGCCTAGCAGTTTCATAAATTCAACAAAAAGCAAAATGTTATGCATCATAATTTCTAGCCAAAAAATGATTGCATTTCTAGCCAAAATAATATTTCAGTGACAATAAGAGTTGACAATGCTGCTTTAGTCAGCACAGTACGATATAACCTTGATACATCAGGCACACAGGACTTATATGAGGGTTGTGACTAGGAAAGCCTTTACCTTATTGGTCCGGTGATTAATGAAATGGGCGTGGCTCACCTTGGATGTAGGACACTGGTCTGGATTCAACTGTCATAGAACAGGGGTTCGCTAAGGTTTCTGGTTCAGGTTCTGGTTCTGTTCGGCAGGTGCAGCTACTCCTGTGTGTTGGAGAGGAGAGATTTTATTTTCTCTTCTCTTTGCTGCGGTTACAATGAACTTCATAGGGCAATCCGTCTGGCTCACAGAAGACGTGTGTGCCTTCGCTACTTTGTCAGACAGTGCTTTGAGACACAGTAATAAAAGAATTGGCCGTTCACTTTTCACAGTGGAGCTGTTCTGAGAGAATGACAGAGACTTATCAAAGAAACCTTTCTTTCAGTGGGAAATGAGAAAAGAGCAATGGTGGCAGAGTGAGTGGGGGGAAGATGGAAAGAAAGAAAGAAAGAGAGAGGGGGGAGATATGGAGAGAGGGAGAGTGACAGAAGACACATGATAGAAGGGGAAAAAGTGAGGAGAGAATTAAGTTGAGAGAAAAGGAAATGGGAGAGCTGCCATCTCCCTCTCTCTCTTTCTCTCTCTCCCTCTCCCTCCCTCTCTCATACACACAAGTACAGACTGTTCATTCATGCTTCCACCTTGTCCTGCTGAGTTTAGCTTGTTGTTTGGTCAATAGAACAAAACAGCCATATCCACTGTCAGAAGGATGGAGGGAGAGAGGGAGAGAGAGAGAGAGGAAGAGAGGGAGAGAGGGAGGGAGGGAGGGGCTGCCTGAACAACACCCCCTTTCATGGGTCCGGTGAGCAGACGGAGCCCCAGAGAGCCAGGCCTGGGCGGGGTTGCGGAGGAGACGGGCCTGCACAGGGAGAGCACATCCTGGGCCGGGCTGAGGGCAGATTCAGGCTTGTCTTTCACGGTAGACTGAGCAGCGTGGTCTCTCACCAGCAGCTCCCCGGTTTAACCATTACTCTGAGCTTCTCATCCACCGTTAATGTTTATGCTGATAATGCTCCACTCATTTTCGCCTGGATGTGGTTTTGAGGGTTTGATTTCCCCCATACAATCCACTGATATCAATGGATTGTACACAGTAAAATGTTCAGTGTTAAATCCCTGAAAACACTGAGCATTTTTCTGTGTATGGGGAACAAAGAAAATAATGTAAGATGAGGGAGTTTCTCGGGAAAACAGCTTCTGCTAAAAGCCTAAAAATTAATGGGATGCTGTTTCACTGTTGTCAGCCACACATATATCACCCTGCTGAATGTACACAGTGTGGATGGAAAACAGACAGTGAGAGAATCAGCTTTATTACAGAACAGAACATGGCTGAGCCCCCAGCTCCATTTTCAGCCATTGTTTCAACATCTGAATAAAGCTGCATCTCTTTAGAGTCCCTCAAAGTCATAGATAACCCAGAGCATCTGACACCTATTCATTCACCCTCCTGGCATCCTGGGTCTAAAGCTTTCAGATGTACCAGCAGGGTAAAGAAGGGGGTATGTGGGACATATGGGGTGGGATGGGGGCAGTTAATGCCTGGTCAGGATTGCCCATGAGAGTTTTCCATTCTTAGCCTCAACCACCAGCCATGCGTCAAGCCAGGAATGACGACATCTGTCCTGTAAACCGGGTTAATATATGCATGCGTGCAAGCTGTGAGAAGATGTGGTTGATTCACCTGCCCAATCAGCACATAGCAGGCATTTCTCTTTACATAAGGAACTGGTGGCTAACTAGAACAGTGCCTCCATGCGAATGGGGATGGTTCATACTCATTTCAGTTGTTCCCAAAATGTTAACAAATGTCTAGGTTTGCATTAACCCTTAATGGGGGGGTGCGTTACATCTCCCTTAACAGACGGATGCGACACCAGCATCGAATTTGATCACATGACCGTTTTTAAAGACACATGACCGTTGAAATGCATTGGTCTTTCTATGGGTTTTCTACAGGGTGCCTTAGTCCATAATGGGGACGTGTTAATGAGGTAGGCCAGAGCAATGCTACCTAAGCAGGGGAGGGGCAAGTTACTGAATGGCTTCACTGCTAAAACAAATGTGTCTTAAAGTCTTATTTTTAGAAAGCAGAATTAGCTTGTTTTAAATTACTGTTGACAAGTGTCGTTCCCTTACCCCTTTGGCAAATCCTGAAATCAGCAAAAATGTCTCACCTCATCGGCAATAATTTTGTCTTATTTAGCAAAAAAGCAATAGAAATAAGATTTTAAGTCTAAAGCTGGACAGGAAATACCTGCGGACCAGGTGGTCCTGCACCTCCAGGATTCACTCGAGCAGGAATAACGCAGCTCCGGAGGTAGAAGTCTCATCCAGTACTAACAGGCCCTGAGCTGATAATTAGAGGCTCCCAAATGGACCCCCCCCCCCCCCCCCCCGTCAAACACCCCCCATACCACACCCCAGTTCCTGTGACATCATCTTTGCGTAAGATGCATCTCTAGATTTGGCCACAAGCCTACAGACATCCATTTAGTGACAACACAAGATGTTCTTTTCGCCCTAACTCTATTAGCTTGCGTAATAACATATTCATTTATTTTATTTATTTACCCTCTATTTTACCAGGAAACCAAGCAGCACCTGACGTCAAATGCAACATTACAAGGACAAAACGACCAATCATGGCATTAATATAATATAAAAGATGAAATAATTATATCAATGACAGACACATATTTTACAGGATTATACAGCTGCATGAATGGAACGATTAAATTAACGGATGAGAAATAGTGAGGAAGAACAGGCCATTTGGGCCAACTCACTTCGTCATACAGACAGAGTGACTCACGTACTGCTCATCCCCACTCACACAGCACTGCTGCAGAATGAGTGTAAAACGCTGCACATCCGTTTCAGGGCCTTGTATCAGGGCTTGTGCCCCATTCAGCCACAAGGTAACAATGACTCATAGGCTCAGGCTCAATACCTGACACGAGAGTTTGTGGAGACTAACTGATGACTGATCTGTTGATCTGAAACTGATCTGTGTTTGAGCCCTTTCTGAAGGAATCGTAAACTCGGCTCTTACTGTACCTGAGGGTCTGAAGTTCCTCCTGCAGGCCCCGGATCCGGTCCTGCAGAGAGGGGACCATAGAGGCCTGTCCCTGGATCTCTCTGACCAGACCCAGGCCCCCGGCCAGGGCCGTCCGAGCCTCTTCAGCCTTCCTCTTCATCTGCCTGTTCTCCCCCCGCAGACGAGTCAAGGCCTCGTCCAGCTGCCGCCCCTCCCGATAGGCTGCCCCGAGCTCCGCCTCCAGCCTCTGGTTGAATTTCATTGCCTCCTGCAGCTGTCCGTCACGGGAGGAGCGAATCAGGCTCAGCTCCCTCAGCAGGTCCCTGACCCCGCGAGCGGTGTACTCCCCCCTGGGCAGATGGGCCAGCCTGGGCTCCACTCTCCCCTCCACGGTGCCTCTCGTAGGGGACGAGCCTCTCGGGCGACGCAGTGCCACCTCCAGGGCCAGGCAGCGGGCATCGCTCCCCTGCAGGGCCGAACGCAGGTCCTCCACCAGCTCCCGCAGGCTGGCATTCTCCGTCTCCAGCTGCTGCAGCACTGCCCCCTGTGGACTGGAGTCGGCCACTGCAGGTTTTAAAAAGAACAAGGTCAGAGCAGTAGTACATGTATTCTAAATTCTGCAAACTGACCAGAATGCCTTACAAAGAATTCCAAACTCAACAAACTGACAAGAATGCCTTACAAAGAATTCCAAACTCCACAAACTGACAAGAATGCCTTGAAAAGAATTCCAAATTCCTCAAATTCACAAGATGCTTTACATTGATTTTCCAATTTCTTTAATTGCAGGATAAAATGTTATTTCTCTTGTCTTCTTGTCTTTTCTAGTCAAATAAATCCAAGGACTCAGAGATAATATTAATATGGCAAAATTGCAAGCAGCTATGCACACATAGGTATGCATGCCATTTCCATCTATAACATTACCACTATTTGATCAGTCTAATTAAATATCTTCGATTGACAAACAAGGCCTTCTTATGGCCTAAAGTCACTATGAACAGTAAAGCAGTTCTGACAGTGTTTGTATCAAATTACATGACAGTGAAATGTTGATCAAAGGCACATGAATAATTGTGAGATCAAGTAAATTCCCTCACTTCATTACGAGGAATATTCTAAGGGTATCAAATGTACCAGGTAGTCATTCGCTAGTCTGAAGGCACCCACAAGGGAAATAAATGACTGCTTTAGGAATTTCATTAATATATCAAAAGCATAACTGTGAATAGGTGCAGCTAAGCCCCTGGGCAGGCACTGCTAATAGGCTACTGCTAGGGAGTAGGCTGCACTGTTTTCAGTTCCCAGTGAGAGGATTTTGAAAGTAAGTATGTTTAACTCTCCTGCTCATGATCTTCCTACCCCCACCTACATCTCTACCTCTCTATCTCTTGGGCACACATGTGCACACGCAACACACACAGAGGTGTAAATACCTGTGTCATCATCCAGTTGTGCAGATGAGTACAGATTGTCGGGCTGTGCCAACAACCCTGGTCTGCACCGTGCTGTCTTTTCAGATTTTAAGTTTTTAGACAGGTCAAAGCTGACGCACTTTCTTCTGCGCACCCTCGGCCACCGCAGCCGGATCTCGCGCTCGATGTGCTCGGTCTCTTCCGTGACAGGAAGGCGCGCGTTTGTCGTTCCGTGGTTGCGCGCACGCGTGTTGAAATAGCCGCAGAGGCGCTTATGAAACTCTTTGAAGCACAACTCCCGGGGTAGCCGCGAGCAGATGTCCTGCGACTCCTCTCCATCAACCAGCTCCTCTCCGCCCTCTGCAGGGATGGGAATCCCCAGTACGGCGCATAATAGTCTGAAATCCTCTCCAGAAATGAGATCATCGCCGTTGTAGAATGCAAGGTGATGGAAAACCTCCTGCAGGTATTGGTCGATGCCCGTGGCCAGAACCACGATCTCGTTCTCCACACCTGGATCCGGGTCATAATGATGGGCTAGAGCGCTTCGAAGCCACTCGCTTTTGCGCGACGACCGAATTAACGTCTGTTGACCACTGGTCGCGGAGCTTCGAGACATTTCCAAATTTTCAAATATGAGTAACTGTTCTTTTTCAATTTGGCAGTCTCATTTCTTACAGTGCGTAAGAACAATTGATGCAACTTCTATGCAACTTTCTTGCAATTGTATAAAAATTGTTTATTTATTAAACTGCATAAACAAACCAAAAATGCAAAAAGTCCGTTTAAAATTTTGGTTTACAGTTCCATTGCATCAAATTGTAGTCAGTGTCCGATTAGTTATTCCAAACACGTTTTGGACACAATCCTTTTTGCCAAATGTGCGTTGGGATGTATCCTTAAGAAGTGTTTCTGAAGAAATGTCAAATGTCCGGCAATGTACAGTTGTATCCACAATGTGTGCAATCGGTTCTGTTTACACACTTCAGCACACACGGAGTTACGGCTGCTGGTTTCGCCTCTTCTAAGTGAGCTCTCCCAGAGAGAGCAAAAGTTTTTGATTTCCTCCTGGGTCCGTCTTCACACACCTCGGCACCACCCAGGAGCCGCTGCCGGGTGTTGTCATAAAGATTAAAAGAAAGCGACGGATTTCTGGAATGAATGGAACACGTTGCCAGAGGGGTCCTAGCGCCGACCAATACATTTGTATTTTAATGTAGGGATGTTCTAGATACCTAACGTGTGCCTGGACATACAGAAGTGTTCACTTCAGCTAAACGAGGAGATATCGATATTTTTTACTGTCGATATTATAGTTCCCTTTGACAATAACCTCCTGAAGCGTGTTCACTTTTACGCAATTAAGGTAGCGAAAACTCAATTGTTTACAACATTCAGCCCACAACAGAAATTCACCTCAGCATAACATATACACACACACAATATGCATATATATATATATATATATATATATATATATATATATATATATATATATATATATATATATATACTGTTAACAATTGCATTAAAAAAATATTAAGAATACAATACTCAATTCACAATGATATAAGCATTGACATATTTAAACTTATCATTCTACCATGTAAGTGAAAAATAAATATGTTTACATATCCCAATATTAAATACTTTTTTCCCTCAATTTCTTATTTATGTGACTCAGTGATAAAAAACGCATGGCCTGAGTCACTAGTTTCAATGTTACGACTTAAATCAGAAGCCTGACTCAGACGACCATATAACAATTAAAAGACATTTAATATCTGGCTGCTTTAAACTAACAAACGCACACAGTAAATCGCCTGGAGTCACTTAATGAAACAAGACACTTGGCCATGGACACACCTTGTCTTGCCACTACCAGCCATCTTCTATTTGTCAAATGTGACAAAGGGCCAATCCTGGAAACCAGTGACAATGCCAGTAATACAGTCTTCATTTCGGGAAGAGTGGGGGTGGGGGGGGGGGTGTTATTTAATACATCCACCTGTGCATATGAGGAGATGCATGACCATGCAAACATGCAATATTAAAAATTATATCCCATGACCGATCTTTCCCCTTCCCCATTAGTTCTCACATTTCCAGTGATCACCATGAGAAATAAATAAATCTAATACAATAAATAAAATAAATAAAATGTAATATCATTCATAAATAAATAAATAAATAAATAAATAAATAATGGCTTCCTTGACTGTCATTCGGATATCTCTGGTTCTTATGTTGACAAATGCAATTACAGTGATTTGATACACTTTAGTTACGACACTACGGAAAGGCCCGCAGTGTAGGAAATCCCCTTCACTGAGTATTCATCTTTTTAAGTTCCTAGGAAGTGCTTGAGGAATGCGACACGCCAAGAGCTGGCAAGTTCAACAAAATCATCACCAGACAATACATGAGCCACTGTCCTGGGGCATTGTGTTCCCCAGCCCTGGGGACCTGTCCTGGGGCATTGTGTGGCCTGGTGAATTCCAGTTTGGGCTGGATGAGCTCTGTAGCGGTAAGAAGTAACATGGAAATGGGATAGGAGAGTGGTTATTCTGTGGTGAGCTGCAGAAATGGACCATGATCCATCTTTTGTCAGAAAACTATCCCAAACTCATTTGACTTTCATACTTCAGAGAGCGGAGAGACCCAAATTGGACAGGTCTGCAGACAAGTTAAGTCATGTGCTACTCCATCTGACCAGCTTCATATTCCTGTGCGATCCCATAACATTTGAGGCCAAGGAAAACCTTTTTTGTTCTTTTGGTCTCCCCCCCCCCCCCCCCCTTATACTTTAATCTTTAATACCAGGAAGTTGGATTTTTTAATATTTAATTAAAATTAAATTAATGAAAATATTTCAAATATGAAAATTGAAAATGAAGTTTCTGCCTTTTATTGGCCACCATCATCTGAATATCCATGTCAGCACTGGGATCCAGGAAGGGAGTTTCCCAAAAGAGTTTCCCAAAAGTGCTTGTATATTTCAGTGGGGAAAGGGAAGCCCAGCAAGGAGGTACTCTGAAATAAACAAGACTGAGTAATACTTAATTAAATACAATATTATTTTATTATTTCATATAATGTAATAGTACTAAGAGTAAGTGCAAATGATGTTCAATAAAATGAATAGAATAAATCTATTTACATCAGAGATGGGCAGCTCCAGTCCTGGAGGGCCGGTGTGTGTGCAGGACTTTGCTGCCACAAGTTACCCTGGCTGAAACAGCTAATTAGCCATATCCACCATGACCTATTCACTCATAAATTAGACCACAATAAAATGCTACAAGACAAGAACATTTATCAGCTGCTGTTTATGTCACAGAATGAGGCTATGAATGACAGATAGTGTACATTTGGCTAATTAAATAAATAAGACCAGGAGTTGGTCTGAAATCCAGAAACAGATATGGCCTGCCTTGCCCATCCCTGATCTACATTGAAGCATTATAGCCTACCAATGAACTATTTCTCAAAGACGTCTTTGTCCATTCTGTGCAAAAAAAAGCAAAGGGAAGAGGTCAGTAAAAGTTGCTTTGATGACCTAATTTGCTTTTCCGTCCCACAGATAATCCCTAAAGGATCGGCTGGGGGCTGAAAGGGAAATGGCGCTTTGGACGCCACACTCAGACACCTGAAAAGGAAGTTTCCTGAGCAGATAATCTCCCCGCCGCGTTTTGCAACGAGCATCCGTCCGTATCCCAAACAAAGATCCTTTGTTCCCTTTCTCCTCCCGCTGAAACTCCAACACTCCCACACACTCCGACACACACAGCAAACACACATGCACAGGGAACTCAAACACGCACACACATGCAGAGTTAAACATTACACGGAGGTCGCTTTAAACCCAGTGACTCTCTCTCTCTGGCTCTGATTGAGTGAATACATCAGGAGCAGACCATTCATTAAGTTACAACTAAGTTCTGTTGACACATTTTCTTTGGAATAATGTAAACCACAAGCTGCATCACTTGATATGTTTCACCAGACACACTCTATAGTCCACCTGCTATTTGAACCCAGGAACGTCACCTGCCTCCTCTCATGACAGGTTAAGTGTGAGCTCAGCAGGCTAAATGTTCTTCATTACATTACAGGCTATCCAGAGTGACTTTGACAATTTTTAAATTTCTTACATGATATCCATTTACACAGCTGGATATGTACGGAGAGAGTTTGTGTTGAGTACCTTACTCAAGAGTAAAACTTCAGTGTCCTACCTCCTACAAGCACAGCTCTCTAACCCTTATGCTACACTGCTGCAACTTCATCACTGGTTCACAGACATCCTAATGCAAGGCAAAATACTTCAGAATTTCTACCGAATGACTTGCAACTTCCCTCAACAACACTTTTGCTCTTGAGCTGTATAAGATGGTATGGCATTAGGGTTCTGCCACTCTTGGGACTTTACCTACATGTTAACTCCTGGTACAATATGAAAGCCCATCATGACTATTTGAACTTTCTTCAGAGGACTGATAACTTTGAGTAAACTGTCTGGGGTTGGAGTGAAAGCTTCTAGGACCTTCTTCATAGCATGAGGCGTAGCCGTTCCTGCAGAAATGAAAGTTTCAGGCAAGCGGCCGTACAGCAGAGACGGCTGTGTTACAGAGACAGAGGGGCAGATCAATGTGGCAGAAGGAGCGGACAGACGCCCCCTGTCTTTATGATGAGGCAGATAATGGTCTTGGTGGCTGTGGGATGTAGCTGTGTGCCCACACCATATGTCCTACTGGGGCTTCTGAATCAGATGAAAGACAATGCCTATGACACCCCCACACACACACACAGACTCATACACACACACACACTCACACTCACACTCACAGACACACTGTCCTACTGGGGCTTCTGAATCAGATGAAAGATAATGCCTATGATCCACACACACACACACACACACACACACACACACACACACACACAGACAGACAGACACACACACACACACACACACACTGTCCTGCTGGGGCTTCTGAATCAGATGAAAGACAATGCCTATGACCAACACGCACACACCCACACACACACATACACACATACTTGCAGTGAGACACACACACACACACACACACACACTCACACACGGAAACACAGATGCAGACAGGCACATGTACACACACACACACAAACACAGATGCAGAAATGCACATGTACACACACACACACAAACACAGACGCAGACATGCACACACACACGCAAACACAGACGCAGACATGCACACGCACACACACACACACAAGGACACACGGACACACACACTCACACACACAAACACAGACGCACACATGCACATGTACACACACACACAAACACAGATGCAGACATGCAAATGTACACACACACACACACACACACACACACACACACACACAGGGGCACGAGCGGCAGCTGCCCTCAGGGCATTTCCTTCCCCTTCACTTTTATGAAGTCTCACCGCGACCTCTGACCCCACCACTCCTCCCTCCACAGTGAGAAAGAGCCGCGCAGTGGAGTTATGTGTTGCTGTAATCCCCCAGCTCCCTGCCCCCACTCCACACCTCCATGGCCTGTTTCACACCCAAAGAGATGGCATGGACTCTGTTCCCTAACTTATCACTCTGAAACAAAGAGAGTATTCTGATGCTCCATTCTCCTGGCAGGGAGAGGAACTGTTCTGCCAAGGTCAGAAGCCTGTTGCACAGACGCTGCTCCCGCAGGTGTTATTGTGTGGCTCAGAACGTACTCTCAAATCACGTGCGCGGCTGGCTTTGTATTCATACGCGGTGCAGCACTGGCAGGGCTCTACGCTAACATAAGGAGCACCTTGTGGAGAATGCTCAGGAGAACACTAGTGCATCCCAGTTAGAACATTTTATTTCTAGATTATTTTCCTGTTAGCACACACCAGTGTACAGGAGTAAATGCTCCTAAATTGAGACCACTGCAAAAAGCCCTGGGGTGACCACCTTCATCCACTCAGGAAGATAAGGTAGCATAACTCAGATGATTCTGTGCATACAGACACTTTCCTTTAAGGTATTACATGAACATCACATTCAGAATTGCAAGGAGTTTTGTCAAATATAAAGTAATATTTAACCAAATTACACAATCAAACAACAAATAATAATAGTGATGATGATAATAATAAAAATAATAGTTGTTTTCACAGAGGGTGAAATCCCCTGCTGTCCTTTTCATGAATACGTTGCCCCACAATGGTCCATTGAACAGCCCATAAGCCTGTGAACTACCATAGAAATGCAAAGCAATCTGAACACTCGTTTGCATTTGAGAGAGGGGTGGCCAGATACAATACTAAGAAAATAATAACTCCATAACCCCCTTCCTATACCCACACAGATGATGTTATCTGTATTTCAGTTTGAGTATTTAATTAGGGAAGACTTCTATCACCATTTATGCACCTTGTAAATTGAATCAGCTATAGGTTACCCTCAAATTGGATAAACTGTTTCGCATTGAGGGTTTCAGGGTCTTTTAAATTACGTTTTACCTGCCTTTCATACTGCACTTCCCCTTTCTGTCATATCTCATATTATTTTCAATGTATTTTGTGCTATTGTTATGTATTGTTGTGTCTTCATCGTATCAGCGTAGTTCACACAGTGCCATTGTAAGAGGTTCTCCTTCTCTAAGGGTTCTCTCTAACTTGGAGTCAAAGGAGAATACAGAATGTAGTAACTGTAGCATAGGACCTCTGCAGTGATAGATTGTGAGGTGAGGTGAAGTGATACTTCTTCATTGTCTTCATCCAGCACTGCAGGATTGTTTCAGTTGTGATGAATTGCCCTCGAGCTTTCATGGTTTGACCTAAAATGGATGCAGGTTAAAAACACATTTTTCTCCAGCAGTTGTGATCAAGTGGACCTCAAGTCTGAGGGAGAGATAATGAACAGAAAGGGTAGACCAAAAGATGGTTACATCCACTCCCTCAACTTCTGAGTTCCCTCTTTCCACTCGATCAGGGGTATCAAACACCACTCCTGGAGGGCCACAAGTGTCTGCACCAATTACACTAGCCAAATTAGCTAATTAGCTGAATGCACTTAATGCTAGTTTATGCTTCGAAATTAAGATATTTCATAATGGGACACAGGAACAATATACCGATATGATGAATTAACTTATCAAGATATACAGCTAAAATATCAATTGCTAAATGAGTGGCTTAATTAAAAAAAAAATGTCTGTGTTCTACCTCAGAGATACTCAAATCTGGCATTCAAATCCAGTCTTTCTTTTCTCCCAGGTAATTAACTGAACAATTAGAGCTACTAATTTGGCCGTAGTGTCTTCACACCTGACTCCCAGGTAAAGGGAGGGTGGAAAACCAGCCGTTCTCAGCCCTTGAGGACCGTGATTTGATGATCCCTGATCTCGATGGTTCTGAACCGGAACACCAGTCAGAACAAAGGACATTTTTTCTGGCATAATGGTTATGGCACTGGGCTCACACCTGTAAGGTTGTAGGTTTGAATCCCAGGTGGGCTGTGATCGTTCTACTCTTGAGCACCATACCTGACCTGAATTGCCTCAGTAAATATCCAGTTAATCGAAATGAAATTTAAATCATTTCCGTAGAAAGCCGTGTACTGACTGTAATCTGTATTCAGTTTTGTGATGAGATAATATAGTACTAATAATAGGATTGGGCCACAGTCGGAGAGAATGGGAGGGGCAGCTGGGGCTCCCATTGTGACTGAAGCAGTTCTGTATAAACACTGCCTCTCTGTAGGGCATGTACGTCCACATCTGTTCCGCCCTCTTTGATTCTTCTCATTTCCTAACACAAACAAAAGCAAATCTGTTCTCCACAGACTCCGGAGAATTACAGAAACCTGCTGAGGCTCAGTTAAACTGCAGATTCAGTGTGTGAACGTGCAGAACGGAGTGGCAGAAGGTGGTGGAGTTGCTCTGGGTCAGGCAGGCAAGGCTTGACATGAGCACTTTTTTGTTGCATATTTGTGGAACTCAAGGTTGACTAATTGCGAGTCATCTTGTCATAGAGGGGGTGGAGCCCGAGTGGACACGTTCCTTTGACTAACAGTCGATGAAAGAGCAGCATCCCGCGTTACCTGACCCACCAAGATCCTTCCTGAAACAACATTCCATTCTATGGAATAATGAAATGTTTCCTGAGTGGAGAGGGGAGGAATCTGGACATGTACCTGCAAGAGTATGAGCTTAACATGTGTGTGTGTGTGTGTGTGTGTGTATTTTCAAACGGGTCTGCTAGCCGTCATCCCTTTATGCAGAGAAAACACACACCTATACACCAAGAGGATTCGGTAAGACTGTCACTGAGGAATCAGCTTGTGTAATCAACACACACATTTCAGAGCAAAGACGCAATGCCCATGAACACTGCAGGCTATGTTTACGTAAGAAACACATGATGTGTGGTTGTTTACAGAAAGAATGGATGACAGAGAGTATGGAGCTTTGAGTATATAATGTGTGGTGTGGGGGGAAGTGGGGAAAGAGGACAAGACAGATTTAGTTCCACAAAACTGACTTTACTTCCTGCCTATAGAAACTAAAACGTCTGTCTCTTTAGTGAAAGGGGCTGAAAGGTACAATAGGTACAATAAACTCCCTAGTTTATCCAGTCAAGGATTCATCAAACTATAAATTATCCTAATTTTAAAATTTCCCATTTCATTATGATTAACCAATTTTCATGACAGAAGTTTCTATTGGGGCTTAGTGGTTCTAATTATTATACTTGCTAGCTGGATATCAAAACAGTTCTGGCCAGTCTGCTGAGTGAAAGGCGGTTCGAGGTGACTTGAGAGAAGGAAATATTACTAAAGAAGAAAGCTGCTTCTTCCTCTCAGGCTCACTCTGACACCTAGTGGTCATGTAAGAACATAACATAAGGTGAGGTACTGGCGAGAACAAGCCATTCAGCCCAGCAATGCTCGCCTTTTCCAACCACTAAGCAGGGATATATTTTAGGCAAGGCTGGGTAATCTTAAACATTACCTCTATCTTTTCCTGCCTTTTAAAACATCTGTCATTTTCTCATTAACACTAAAACATTTTTAAAATGTTTTTACAATTATTTCAATGCATCTCTGCTCTGATTTCAAAATTGATTACCTAGGTGTAATCAATATTTGTTTATTCATTGAATCAATATCTGAGGGAACATTCTGAGGGAGCATGCATGACTTCTGAAATGAGCAAAAAGGATGACAGTCGGGCAGCAGTTTCTCTGTTCCACACTCCAAAACTGCATTGTTTGAATTATTACAGTTTTATCCTTCATTGTTAAATCTAAAAATATAGATTACTTATGAGCCCAGCCGACACCCTTATTCATACAGTTCACATCTTAATTCAAGACATTATACGTAGCGTCCCTTTTCTGCTCCAGAGTACAGCGGTCAGATCTCAAGTGTACTGCTCACGATCGTGCTGAAAACCAGGTACGTTCGGTTACGTCTCTGAAAAATTCACTCTGAAGCGCCATATAAGGAAATATCTGATCATTCTAATGCTTCGAAAGCCTAATTGAGTTTCTACCACACACATGTATTTCTATCTATTCTATCTTTTCTTATTTTTTTCAGTTTTAAAATTGTAATAACATAGTGGAACAGTTGTCCGAATGCTGTGTACAATGTGAGCTCATCAGCGGAGCCATGTATAACAGCAGAGGTATTGGAGGAATGACGGCCGGTCTTAGGGCCGTCATTGTGTGTGGAAGCGCAGATCTGAACATAAAGGCTCACAAAGTGGTGCGGTCTGTCTGATCAAAAGCTGTGCCCATGCGCCCAGTGATCTGCAGAGGCATCTCTGGACAAAAACACGCAAGGCATTTCAGAAATGTAGTGTGGGTGGAGAGGGAGACTGAGTTTGCCTGCCTTTACAGTGAAAACATTCCTGTTGGAAATATTACATAAAGTGTGTTCTAAGTGTTATAAGGCATCATAAACTGGGATTGTAATGAAATAGATTTTGTTTTTGGCTCTCTACTCCAGCACAAAGGATTTGAAATGAAACAATGAAGTGCAGACTTTTAGCTTTGATTTGAGGGTATTTACATCCATACTGGGGAAATCATGTAGGAATTACAGCCCTTTTTAAACACAGCTCTTCCATTTTGGAGGATAACTGTTCGTTAATGGGTTCTCCAATGTTTAAGGGCTGCTATAATGTATATTGACCAGGGCACATGTTTAGTGTTTATTAATAGATCCAGTAGTAATAGATTCAGTGAACTGGGAAAGCAATTAATGTGCATCCAAATTACTTCCACCGATTCTGCCAATATGGTCTTCACAAGGTTATGCTCTTCACTCACACTCACAGAGAGAGAAAAGTGATGTAATAGTGATGTAATTAAGAGTGATGCAATAATGCGATGAAAAACCCAGAATTCCTCAGACTGAGATGCAGAAGTCAAGCAGAAACTAAGATGTTAAGATTTCAGAAACCCCAATCATCTCAACGGGCATATTGATAGTCTCAGAGGTGCAGAATGAATATGCACACACAGTAATTAGAGAATCTAATATTCCACAGCTCCTGAGATCTATTATTCCAAAAGTTCCTTCCTTTGCCCCAAGCTCTGCATGAAGCCTATATAGTTTCTGTGTAAACAATGACTTGTTGCAGTGAAATTTACATCATTTTCTGGTGGAAGAACCAGGGGCAATGAATTATGCTTTTCGTGCAGGGCTATTTGGTTCTTCTTCAGGACTATGCATGAGAAAGAATAACTTCATTTTCCTTTCCATCAATAAAAAAAGCACAATCAATTACTGTATACTTTGCACTGTACAAGGTACAATTACGGTCAGCATTTGAATAGTCAATTGTTTATTTGTCTGGAGGCACCAGAATGAATATAGTATATCACTGGAAGGTCCAGTGAACGTAGTCAAAAAACAAGCAATGTTCATACACGTAAAATCCAGCCAAAACCAAAGTACAGTACCGAGGGAGAAGGCAGTCTCATAATCGGTACACCATGCAAAAAGTCCAGTAGCCAGGAAAGCTGTCAGCAGGGCAGAAGTACAGGTGGATGGTAGGCAGGCTCAGGGTCGATGACGGCGCAAGAGTCAAGACCAAAGTCTGCTCCACGGGGCAATAATCTTTGGCCAATAATCAGGCTTGGATCGTAACAGCTAGACAATGGCTTGACAAACCCGCTAATGCAGTGCACTGACCAACAGGAGGCACCAATTTCACAAAGACATGACATGAAACTCAGCTTATATGCAGGTGTAGACAGGTGCAGACGATTAGCTTGAGAGCAGCATGAGAATGAAAATCAGGTGTGGAGGATTGACAAGTTAACAAGATAATTAGTAATCATTTGTAATAAACCTATCCTGCCCTAGCGTTAGTAAATTAGTAAATGACATGCACAAGAAATGTAAGGTAAACATGAACACATGGTTAGAATGTTAGTATTACCCAATCCTGATCTAAAGTTAGTAGATTAGTGAGAAGACAAGGGAAATTGAAACAATTAGGGAAGTGTGAGTGACAGAAAGGGAGAGAGAGAAAGCAGGAATGCAAGGTTTGCAGAAACAATTAACAGAACCACATAACATGAAACAACATAAATCATGACATAAGTTTGCAAACTTGTGACATAAATGAACTACATCACTACATGACAAGACAAGACTAACGATTAAATCATAACAACTAAACATGAAACGTAACATGACATGAAAATTAAATGTAACAAGAAATAAAGCATAACAACATGGTGAGACTAGACTAACATAATATGTGACATGACAATAAAGTAACTTGGACAATAACTAAACATGAAACATGACGTGACAAACATGAAAAGTGACAATCTAACCTCAAATCCCATGCAATGAGTGTAAACGAAAGTGTGATTATCTGTATTGCATCAATCAATTTTATATTGAAATACCTGATTGATAATTAATAATAATAATTAATCTTAACTTCTGCTAGAAATATATTCCATTTGAAAAATCATAACTGAACTAGGAAGAAGTACTGACCGAATGTTTCTGGGGCGCATATCTCATTCACCAAGCTTCATATCTAATCCTGCACATTTTACTTTAACAAAAAGGCACAGAAATCTGTCCAGGGGCATAATATGTCCAGGGTGGAGTTCCTAAAACAGTGAGAGGCTGACACACAGCTTTACTGCGATATGTGCTTGACTCTGGGGGGCAGGAAGTGGGGGACTGCTGTTTCGGACAGCTCAATAACAGCCACAGCAGCCGTTCAGAGGGAAGAACATGTGACCATGGACAGAAGGATTTCACACAACATGCACAGAACAGGTCTGACAAGAACCGCCGGTGTTGTTTAGAGCTACACAATCGTCTCCTGTTCCCCCGCTGAGACTCCATTATAAAAGCAGTTCATACATTCTGTGAATTTAAATAGTTATTAACGCAGACAGGACTCAAAGAGTAGCAGCCCTTTCTCTTTATGTCAGTCCTGTTCTTAGGGGCTGTATTGTTGTGCTCATTAGAATACATGCTCCTGAAGTCATTTGAGAAGAAATGGCCTCAGAGAATGGATGACGGCAACATTGTTGTCAGTCTTGACTCACAATTGAGAGGCAATGCTATGGTGAAGGTTAGTCATGACTCTTCAGTGGTAGGGGCTGAAGTCAAGGCCAGGGTGTGGCCATGTACGCCTGGTGCACTGTACTGGAAACAGATGAAATTAAATTAGGATGAGTAAAACCACACCTGGAGATATTTGTCTATGGCTACACGTGGCATATAAAACACATACAAATATGCAAATACGCAACCACACAGGAAATTGCATTCCCTGTATATATAACATGATAATTAACATATACATACAGCACACAATCCCTATACAGCATACCGAATGATATATTGTAGATTGCATTCAGAAGCAATATTTCGGTCGTACGGTCTTCCATCCACTAGAGAGCAACAATGTATTTAGACATTAAAATAATCATCTTGTGAACGTTCCTCTGTTACAATTGGCCACCTCAAGAGATTCGTGTGAAGAGATGCTTAACTCATATCTAACTTTCGTCCTCGGTTTCCGGTAGCTACACATCAAATTAATTGCAATTTTTCTTTTGGAGGTTTGAAAAAGCTAGCTATATCTAATGAGTTTCGTGTGACCGCAAAGTATGCAGTCTATAGTAGTACGTGCACTATGTGGAAACAATGGTATTTGATATTTGATTTTAAATACCAGCCATGTGGTTTAGTGTCCAACAAATGCGTATTGCACAGGATGCAGTGGTCTAGTAACAGTGTCTACATTCACTTAGTATATAAATAAACTCAATATTCAACTGCTTTATGCTAGGAGAGTATGTGATGGTTTGGAAAGCATGCGAACAGTTTTTAATATCGGTAACGTTAGGGGAACAAGTCACACCTCTGTGCCTCTGCCATCCCCATAGTGTCCCCATAGTACCAACATCGCCCCCAAAAGGATGCAGACTGATGCTCGGGGTGGGTTATATCTTAAACCAGTCGTAAAATCTCCAGATTAGCCATCTTCAGTCGGTCAGCACCAGAGAAAGTGGGCGTCGGCCATTCGCGTCATTTGCTGTAGCCGCGGCTGCTCCTGACTTCAAATTGCACTGGAACGACTGTAAGACTGTAATCGGATGATTCAACGAGGGCGGTGCCAAGCAAGGACAGAGCATTGACAATCTAAAGTCGGCGGACTAGTAGTAACATTTACGTTAGTTAGCTAGTAGCATCGGCTAGGAAGCCAAGAAACAGGCTAACTTGATCAAATTGATTAGTCTCTGGCTGAGTCGCATTTTACTGTAGCTATACATAAGATAGACACGCGAATAACGAAGTGTTGACTTCTGCGTTATATGCCACACAGCTGAAATATCTGTCATACATTCTAAAAGAAAAAACAAACACCTTAATATGGAGACTGAGATACATGTGCCGGTCGGCTCACCCATAATCAGAAAATTCCCAATTTTTGTGGACGAACATAACGTCATAGATGGCGCAATGAAACTCATGAAAGAGCTGCGACCGGCATGGGACATGAACCTTGTCAAAACCAAGGTAAGTTATCTCATGGGTATATGATTAGCTGGCCAGCCACCTAAAAGATATGCGATGGATATCTTACCGTATCTTGGACGTTAGCTAGTCTAGCTAGCAAGCTAGCTGGAATTTATTAAACATCACTTGGAATTAAAACTTAGATTGCAACGCTTTCAGTATTTGCATGAAGCTAGCTAACGTTAGCATTAGAGAACACAAAAATGACCAATGACTAATTTTGGTGGAATTAGCATTTCGCTTAGACTAGCTAAAGCAGTCGCCTACGGTTAGATAGCTCACGTTAGAAGGTTTAGGGCCAACATCCTTGGATATTTAACAATAGCAAGGATAAAGCTACATAACGCTCTCATCTCCCATGTAGCATCAGCTAGCCGGCAAAATAAGACTAGCTAATTAGTATGATAAGACTTATCATCGCTTTGGTAATGATTTTATACAAATGTCTGTGTGTTCTGGAACCTATATTGCCATTACATATTATAGCCGTAAAACAAATGTAATTTGTCATCCAATACCGCTAGGCAATGCGCTAACGTTAGAATATATTCTAGACACCCGCTGTAGATGATAGAAACTGGCCGAGGAAGATGGAAATTATCACCTTCTTTCTTTGAGCATGGCTCGCCAAGTTAACACTACAGCCTCACGGCTTTCATGTTGTGCTTTGTGTAGATTTAGTTCAATTTGAGGTGCAAAAGTGGGCTTGGCAAGCGAGTACTCTGAAGCTTTATGCTGTACACGATGTATGTATGACTCGCACAGGTATGCTTCAATTGTTGAGCAAATAATCCGTCGGTTATATATCCAGCAATGCAGACGTGTTTGCCTTGCCAGTGTTGCATACCAGTGTAGGGGAAATCTAGCTAACGTTGTTGATGCAGACTCACACATGTAAGTGACAGTTGCTGTGGCAAATGCCAAATTAGCCTGTCGCCTCTAGCTAAGTAAGCCAGATATGAAAGTGCTCGCTTAGCTGCTTAATAAAGAAGCAATTTCAGTTATTAGACTTGGTAGCTAATAACTAGTTAACGTTAAATGTTAACCAGTTATACGTGTTCTGGTATCAGTTTGTCGTTGTTGGTGTTACCATACAGTAAATTCTGGCTTTATTCAGCAGCCTGATTTAGGCCTACTGCTGCAGTAACGTTACAGAACAACCGTCTCCACCATCTTCACTGTTATTTTCAGGCGTATACAGTTGTTCAATCTGGCTCTAGGAGGATTTTGTCTTTTCTGGACGCGTATTTTTTTTAAAAATCAAACGCCTAAAGTTAAGTTACGTGTCCGCCCTCGCTGCCCGGCGGATTTACTCTGACGAACTGTCGGTTACCCAGGTGACCTGGCTACGCAGTTGGGCAGCTGCGCGAAATCGATGGTCTGATGGTCTGACGTCACAGCTCGTGCTCCCACAGTCCAACGCGGCGCGTTATTAACCCTTTAAGGTGTGTGAGGTGACAATATGTGATTCGAATGTTCTTAACTGAACACTCCCGTAACTGAACATTCCAGTGCTGACTCGTACGCTATAGAACAATGACTTGGAATTCTTCTTCTTCTAAAAAAAAAAAAAAAAAAAAAAAAAAAAAAAAAACTTTAAACGGTTACATTCGAAGCTACCCTGACTGTGTTGGGTATACTTAAAAATATATACAACTTTGCATAAAAAAAAACTGCAGTAAGTAATTGAAGCCACCCCTGCATCAATGCAGGGAAGTTGTAGTGTTTGGTGCACTACCTGTTGAATAAGGATTTGTTAAAAAAAATATTAAAAAGTGAGAAGTTGGATGATGGGTGTAACTACAGATCCATTCAGAAGCTGTGCTGTGGATGCTCTGAAATCTAAATAAATGGGTAGACATTACATTACATTATTGGCATTTGGCAGACGCTCTTATCCAGAGCGACGTACAGTTGATTAGAATAAGCAGGAGACAGTCCTCCCCTGGAGCAATGCAGGGTTAAGGGCCAAGACACACAAAAGGGTTTATTAAAACCCTAAAAGCTGTACCCTGCTATACTAGAACCAGCCAGCAATACTGATGGTTATATCTTCTATTTATTCTAAATACAAATACATTTTCAACATACTTTGTTGTGCTCTGCTTGTGCACATTTATTACAGATGAGTAACATTATTTTTATAATATGCATTGTATTACTCTATATTTAAAGTGTGATCCCTATATTTTGATATCTATAATCATGCCTTCTCAACACTACTACCATAGACTGCAAGTGACCAGTATTTCACATTATTCTGGACCAGCTGTAAGTGGAGTATTCTAGTTCTTGCCTTCTGCATTAGGTAGAAATGTGACACCAGGAAGGGAGAAATGTTAAACCGTTGGTTTAATAAAGCACAGTCAGGATCCTTTCCCCTTCCTGTGTGGAGTATGGAGCAAAGTTGTCTATGTCTACATGGCCTTGTTCCTGGCCTTCACGGACATGAGGCAGCCTATCTCTCTTTTTCTGCTCCACACTGTTTGCTTCTGTTATTTGCTCTTCTGTCTTCCTCTCTGTTTAGACTGAAATGTTGAATTATTTTTCTTTTTCACTGTGAACCAGACAGTCCCTGGGCAGCCGAAAAAGTGGCCGCAGATCACGACTGGTCGCTTTCGCACGGCAAATGGCCCTATCGGTGACAGAGAGAGCCGCCCGCCTCTCTGTGGATGGTATTGGCCTGTCCCAACAGGAATGCCCTCAGTCGAATGTTTACCACCGTGTGAAAGCAGCGGTGTGCTTTTCATCAATGAAAAGGGGATTGTTTTGGGGGCTTTTGTTTGACAAGCCTCTCACGCTTTTGGCTGGGAAAGGGGTGCCAGACGCTTAACACCGTTAAAACTCCTTTGAAGAGTAGGATTGAGAACATTCTAATCACATACGGTATCCATAAAGAAAAAAAAAATTGCTTTCCATAAAGTTTAACATAGTGAGCTTTCACTGGCTCGATAGTTATGCGATCATAATACGAGCTATAACAAAAACCACTTATGAGAAGCACACTGAATAAAATGGAAGTTACAGTAAATTATCAATTAAATATTTTGAAACGGCTAGTCACATGAAACAGGATTGAACCTTCTGTTGCGCTGCCAGGACTACATAGTTGCTCAGTCTCTGATTACTAGAAGCTATTTACCCTCTGAAAACAAATACAAACTTTTGAGGTGCTGTGTATGTAGTAACAGGTTAAACAAAGCAATGTTTGAAACCGAGCATGTGAGGGAGCGGAATTCCGCTCTCAGCATTCCGGAAGTTGTGCTCACGCTCCGGTCCATTCACATGATCTGCCAGGAGGTCATGCCCCTCCTGTCGCCGTGGTGACCATTCATTAGGAGCACCGATGCCCACATTCCACCTGGATTAGGGTGACTGGGAACACTTTCATCAGACTTTGGCGGAATCGGGCGGGGTGTTTATAACTTTCAGCGTGATAAGACGCGGGGGGAGGGAGAGTTGTTGTAAATAATTGGCTAACCCAGTGTGATAGTGACATTCCAAAACATCCTGCCATATCGAAGGACACGCCACCCTGACCATTTGACTGGAGCGATGAGTCATAGCCTGCTAATAATGAGTAGTGATAGCTGGTGAGATCTGTTCCTTGAACTGCTTATTGATGACGACTTTATTGTCCAGTCATCTGGACACAAAGTTCACGTCTGATGAAATAGGTGTCAGTAATGCATTTGTCATGGAAAATAGATAAAAAATTATAATAATAAATATTAGTGTACAACACGTCATTTTAATATTTACTCCAAACATGTGCACTCGGTGGCACTGATGCATGTAGCAGCACACAGAGGCAGAGGTATTGGAGGAATGACGGCCGGTCTTAGGGCCGTCATTGTGTGTGGAAGCGCAGATCTGAACATAAAGGCTCACAAAGTGGTGCAGTCTGTCTGATCAAAAGCTGTGCCCACGTGCCCAATGATCTGCAGAGACATCTCTGGACAAAAAAACACAGAGAATTTGAGAAATGCAGTTGTGGGTGGTGGGGTGAGAGGGTGTGTCAACTTCTTTTTAGCAGAAAGATCTGCTGTCCTACAGCGCATTTCCTGTTCCTGGAGATCTACCATCCTGTAGGTTCACATTTCAGCCCTAATTTGGCACATCTGAGTCTACTACTAAGCAGTTCAGTGAGATATCTAGCTGTTGAATGAGGTGTGCTTTGTTAAGGTTGAAGTGAAAACGTACAGGATGGTAGATCTCCAGGAACAGGGTTGGGCAGCTATGCTCTAGCTGTTGAATGTGGTGTGCTTTGTTAGGGTTGGAGTGAACACATTACATTATATTACATTATTGGCATTTGGCAGACGCTCTTATCCAGAGCGACGCACAGTTGATTAGACTAAGCAGGAGACAAGCCTCCCCTGGAGCAATGCAGGGTTTAGGGCCTGGCTCATGGGCCCAACAACTGTGCGGATCTTATTGTGGCTGTAGGATTAGAACCACTGACCTTGCGTGTCCCAGTCATTTACCTTAACCACTACACTACAGGCCGCCCTGGATAGTAGATCTCCAGGAACAGGGTTGGGCAGCTCTGCTCCAGCTGTTGAATGAGGAGTGCTTTGTTAGCGCTAGAGTGAAAACCTTCAACCTGAAAGCTGAACACACCCTACATTTAGAAAATTTGAGTCCTGAAACCTAATACAATCCCTGCAGAACATTTCCTTATTTGACTCTTATTTTCCTGCAGTGTTTTGTAGAGCCTGTTTAAAATTATTATTTTTTAATCCATCTAGAGGCCAGAGCTCGGAGATGTTATTTCCCTAAGGTTTGTCGAGTTTCGCAAGGATCAGTTTACCTGCTGCTCTGCAGATGATTAGGCTGTAATTCTCTAAAAATTCTCAAACTCATTCTGTAATGATGCACTAAACAGTTTGGGCTGTTGAAGCTACACCGTACCATATATCTCAAATCACTGTGGTGATCCTGTTGAAGCCACACAATACCTGTCTCTTTAATACACCATGTGATGACGTCACACCATATGATATATCTGTTTAATGCACCTTGTGATAATGTGAGTTGAAGCTACACCGTATTGTATATCTCTAATACACTGTATGATGATGCTGTTGAAGGTACACTGCCCCTTACTTTGCTTTAATACACGGTGCGATGATGCTGTCTGAGGTACACCATACCTTATATCGCTTTAATAAACCATGCAATTATTCTGTTGAAGCTACACCATACCGTATATTTATTTAATACATTGTGTAATGGTGGTGTTGAAGCTACACCATATAGGATCAGTTTACCTGCTGCTTTGCAGATAATTTTGCCGGTGTCTCTGGTGTAATTGTCTAAAACTCATTCTGTAACAATTCACAAAATAGTTTGTTTGCTGTTGAAGGTACACCAAACGGTATATCTCTGTAATACACCATGATGATGTTGCTGAAGTCACACTGTACCTTACATCTCTATTACACCGGGATGGTGCTGTTGAAGCTACACCGTACCTTATATCTCTGTATTACACACGTGATGGTGCTGTTGAAGCTACACCGTACCATATATCTCTGTATTACACCGTGATGGTGCTGTTGAAGGCACACGGTGGATTGGTTGCCCCGCTGACGGTGTCCCCTCCTTCAGCTCTTCACAGAGGGAACGACCAACAAGCTGGTAGGCTGCCACATGGAGGACTCCCCGGAGGATGTGGTGCTGGTGCGGGTGTATGGGAACAAGACGGAGCTGATCGTGGACCGGGACAACGAGCTGAAGAGCTTCCAGGTCCTCCATGCCAACGGCTGCGCCCCTCGCCTCTACTGCACCTTCCAGAACGGCATCTGCTACGAGTTCATGCAGGGCGACGCGCTCGGGCCTCAGGACGTCCGAGACCCCACCCTGCTCAGGTACCACGCCTTCAGGGCCCTCAGACGTCAGGAGGCCTCCCTCGTGGTCCCCGGGCAGGATGGTGCAACCTACAGAGTAGAGAGGAGGCCCCTCAAGACGTGAAGGGGAGGGAGGAGTTCTCATCTGAAATCGTGGTCTAAATTCAGACAGTGAGGACTCTCAAGACCTGAGACACCAAAGTCTCCTTGGAAATATGTATATATAGGGTGTGACCTAGAAGCAGCATTTAAATTTTGGCAGGGATCATCATTGCATAATTAAAGACATGTTTGTGCTCCATTTCCGCTATGGACAGAGTAGCGTGTGATATTAAACAGGTATTTTCACATAACATGTATGTGCAGGTTCTGACAACTGTCAGGATTTTCCAGTTCCAGTGTTTACTGCTGCAAAGGTGTGTCCTACACATGAGGGCCCAGGTAACATTGAGGTAATAGCAATGGGTAATTTTGAAAAACAGTCTCATGTGAACAAATAAAAAGCAGTGAAAGCAGTGAGTTAATGCTTTCTGGATTATAATAATCACTGATACGGTTACATTTGGAACAAGTGGCCTGAATATGTAGACAAATCATCGGCTAAGCCATTAGTACTACCTTTCAGTACTAATATAAAACCGCAGGGTGGTTACACGATTAAGCGGTATTGCAGGAGAGGCAGCGCTCAATCTGAATAGAGTGTGCTGTTAGGCACGATGCAAAGCAGAGGGCTGTGGACCCTCTGTAGCCGTGACTCGGTTCACCATACTCTACGGCCTCGAGTGCCACATTGCTTTCATAAAATGGTTACAACATTCAAAACAATTAATTGATGGCAGAATATTGTATGTTTTGTAATGTTAATTGTAGCTACTAATAAATTGCTTTGTGCATGGAGAGAGCAGGCTATTACTGTATCAGATTTGCAATCACTGTAAAACGTGGTCTATTTTATAGTAGGTAATAGCAAATATTAATGTGTTTACTGTCAGTATCAAAAAAAATTAAAAGACATAAAAAGTCTCGGGGATAGAGGCGAATCAGCAGCCGGTGATGAGGACTGCATTGTGGCTTGTGGCTCTGTGTTCTTGTGAGCGGCCTGTAGCATAGTGGTTAAGGTAAATGACTGGGCCCCGTAAGGTCGGTGGTTCTAATCCCAGTGTAGCCACAATGAGGTCTGCACAGCCGTTGGGTCCTTGAGCAAGGGCCTTAACCCTGCATTGCTCCAGGGGAGGATTGTCTCCTGCTTAATCTAATCAACTGTACATCGCTCTGGATAAGAGCGTCAGCCAAATGCCATTAATGTAATGTAATGTAATGAATGCTCCCGTTTCCATGGCAGGCTGATTGCCGGGGAGATGGCGCGAATCCACGCTATCCACGCGCACAATGGCTGCATTCCCAAACCCAACCTGTGGATCAAAATCAGGAAGTACTTCAGCCTGGTGGCCACAGAGTTCACCGACCAAGCCTCTAACACCAGGTAATCCTCCTCCTCCTCTACACTCATGGTACGCTGGCGTAGTGCTTAGTGCTGTTGCCTCGCAAGAAGGAGGTTCTGGATGTTCTCCCCATGTTTGCATGGGTTTACTCTGGATACACACTCAAAGACATGCATGTCAGGTTAGGTGCTCCTGCCTTTGCTCTTGACCAAGGCACTGGCCTCAGAACTGACGTTGGTCCCTGGGGCTGCTCACTGCTCCTAAGTAACTAGGATGGGTCAAATCCAGAGGACATGGGGATCAATGAAGTGCATCTTATCTTGTCTTAGCTTATCACTCTTCCTGGTTCTGGTATGGATGTAGTATATAGGTTAGGGAACTTCACTTTAAGCAGAGGTGTCCAATCTTACCCAAAAGATTGTTTTAGCTGAGCACTACAACACCTGATTTAATGATGATCTTCAATGAAGACCTTGGTAAGTAGAATCAGGTGTCTTAGTGCTGGGCTAAAACACAAACCTGCACTCACACCGGCCCTTTTTTGGATAAGATTGGGGCTATATATACACTAAGCATGCTGCAAATTACCATCAGCGCCACATGTTTTCTATTTAGCGGGTTATTTAAGGTTATGGTAATGGTAATGTAAATGAACACAGCTGGCAAGCGCAGCAGGCTCATTTAAATGCAACGCTGTATTTACTTAAAATAATTGGCTCAAAGACAGGGCAAACCAGGCAAGACACAAAAGAAAAGATGGCATAGACTAAGATCATTAATTAAAGGGATGGTTCACCCAAATTGCATAATTCTGTAATAGTTGTCTATGGGAAGTAGTTTCCACAAACTGGCCCTTCTGCGTCTCCTGCTACCTGATACGCTGCAGCTAATGGTGGAATTGGACCCTGAAATTCATTATTATCTGTAGCGTAGCAACCGAAGCAGAAGGGCTAGTTCATGGAAACTACTGCCCACGGAAAATTATTATAGAATTATGCAATTTGGGTGTGCTGTACCTTTAAATTGGACTCATTTGGAAGGGCCTCTCGATTATTAGGAAATGTGCTGTAAACAGGACCTTTGACAGCATGGCTTTCAGCACCAGCAACGCGTTTAAAAACGTGGCATGCAGAATGTCACGTCATGAAAAACATTTGTTGCACTCATGAGTTTGAAATGCATGGAGTAACTTAGCTAGTGGCATCCTTCAGGGTGAAATCAGACATGGAATCACTATAGCTCTTGGTTTTCAACTTTTTGTTGTTGGCTCCAGATAATCACCAAGCTCATCCAGTAACTGGAATCTGCCATGACATGAGAGCATGTTGGTTACATTACATTACATTACATTATTGGCATTTGGCAGACGCTCTTATCCAGAGCGACGTACAACAAAGTGCATACCCATAACCAGGGATAGGTTCGCTGAAAGACCCTAGAGGGAAGTACAATTTCAACTGCTACCTGTACAACAAAGATAAGGACAAGGGCCAATTTTATTTATTTCTTTATTTATTTATTTTTTTGAACAAACAAACAAACAGAGCAAAACTATCCAAACACTGCTTACCTAGCCAACTAAAAATACCGATACACAAAGCAAGTCACAGAGACAACAATTAAGGTTCACAGGGAGGTAGGGAGGGATGGGGAGAGGTGCTGCTTGAAGAGGTGTGTCTTCAGCTTGCGCTTGAAGGTGGGGAGAGATTCTATAGTTCTGACCTCAACGGGGAGTTTGTTCCACCACCGTGGAGCCAGAACAGATAGTAGTCGTGAGCGTGAGGTGGAGGTTCTGAGAGGGGGAGGTGCCAAGCGGCCTGTGGAGGCTGAACGAAGAGGTCTGGCAGGGGTGTAGGGTCTGATGATTTTTTGCAGATAAGCTGGGGAAGACCCTTTAACTGCTTGGAAGGCTAGCACCAATGTTTTGAATTTGATGCGAGCCATGACAGGCAGCCAGTGGAGGGAAGTAAGCAGGGGGGTGACGTGTGAGTATTTGGGAAGGTTGAAGACCAGACGAGCTGCTGCATTCTGGATGAGTTGGAGGGGTCTGATGGCGGATGCTGGGAGGCCAGTCAAGAGGGAATTGCAGTAGTCCAGGCGGGACAGAACCATCGCTTGGACCAGGAGCTGGGTCGAGTAGGGGGTGAGAAAGGGACATGGGTAGAGAAATTGTTAAATACTGTATGCTAATGATGTCAAAACTAATAAATAGGAATAACAGAAGCTGGCTTCCAGAGCACAACCTAATGTAGAAGTATATATTTTGTCGGACTGAAAAACACTTTCAGGGGGCGGTAATTCTACAGAAGCAAAAGCAAACATGAATATATCTGAGCACATATGTAAAAGTCAATATGTAAAATTGTAGAAAACTAGTTTTAGGTCTGGTGACTAATAGCCCTAAGGCTTAGATCACATGAATCTTGTCAAAATGAAATGGAAATTGAGCAAGATGTCACCAAGGTATTCATTTCATGTTAACCACAACAAACTAGGTTATGCAGGAAGAAGAGTACATTCCACACTGACATGAAAAAACATTTGTTGCACTCCTGCGTTTGAAATGCATGCGGTAACTTGGCTAGGGTTTGTTGTGGAGTATGAAAGTATGGTGAAATCACACAGAATCCTGGGTATAGCTCCTGGGTTTTGAACTGAGGGCCCTTGCAGATACGTGTAGGGGGTCTGACTTGATATGCAATGGCTATATACAGATTTGGGAAAATATTTCAAAATAAAAAAAGTTTATTTAGAAATAAAAGGCCTGTTGAAAAGGCCTGCTGGAGATGCTAATGATGACACAGGCTAAGTGTGGGTTCAGTGACCTAATTGTCGTTCCTGTTCTCCTGACTCCTTTGTGGGCTCAGGAGGTTTCTGTTGAAGGGGGTTCAGCGAAACAGTCACTGCCTTGCCAGAATCTGTTAAAAAGGTCTAACTTGGATTATTGCGTTGTTCGATATATTGCTATGAGCAGGTTAAGTGCTGCTTAAGTGCAGCATGAGGCTTTTATGTAATTACAACAGTGGCCTAAACAATGGCAGCACCAGCTGTCACAAACACAGCGTGGATGTTTACATGCTGAAGTTTATCGTTGACGACGCTGTCGTCACCACGGCAACCGCCAGCGCAAATGGCACCAGGCACATCAGTCTCTTCAACAAAGGACACCTCTGTCGCAACACCCTGCGCCCCCCTGGGAGTATTCCCTACTCATCCTCTGCACGCTTCCGGATTGCTGGAGGAGCTCCACGTCTTTCTTGTTTACTTATTGATTTAACCTTTGTGTATACAGGGCAGGTTAACTGAGCACACATGCTCATTTACAGGAAGACCCTGATAATCCCCTTACCTCCTCCCCCTGTAGCCTAGCCTGCATGTCTTCATTGCTGTGCTAGGAAACCGGAGTATCTGGAGGAAACCCACGCAGACACGGGGAGAACATTCAGAACTCCACACAGAGAGGGCCTTGGTCGGGTTTCAAACCCAGCACCTTCTTGCTGTGGGCGACAGTGCTATCAGAGAGCATCACGGGACATCAGGGAGCTGTGGCTGGCTGTGTCCCAGACTGCGCCGGATCCCAGGAGCTTTACCGCGTACGGGATTAGATGCCAAAGCCCATTACACCCAGCCCAGAAAGTGGTTGGCTGGCTCCCAGATTGGCCCACATCACCTGACGGAGGATGACCCTTATCTTTCTCACCGACACTCCTCTAACCCACCGGCACGGTGGTGCAGTGGATAGTGTTGCTGCCATCCAGCAAGATGGCTGGGATCTCCACTTTCTGTGTGCTCTGCTCGTGCCTGTGTGGGTTTCCTCCCACAGTACAAAGACATACAGGTTTGGCAACTTGGGGGATTAACAAGGTGTTCCTGTAAATATGTGTTCAGTCAACCTGCCCTGTATAAATAAAAGGGTACTGAAAGGGGGGTATGTATACAATCAGTGATCACTTTATTCAGTAGACCTGTACAGCAGCTTGTTAATACAAACAGTCAATTAGCCAATCATGTGGCAGCAACTCAATGCATAAAAGCATGCAGACAAGATCAAGAGGTTCAGCTGTTTTCATTTCAGACCAAATGTCAAAATGGGGAAGAAATGTGATCAATGTGATTTTGAACGTGGAATGATTGTTGGTGCCAGACAGGGTGGTCTGTGTCCATATGAGTATTTGTGCCTGTCGCTGAAATTGTAAGGCCAAAAATAGCATTTTAACTACCTTTCTTTTTGCATTTGATTTTGCATTCAGAATTCAACAGGAAGTCCCAAGCCAGGAAGTGTTAGAAGAGGAGATGGCCTGGATGAAGGAACACCTGTCCCAGCTGGGCTCTCCCGTGGTGCTGTGTCACAATGACCTGCTGTGTAAGAACATCATCCACAACATTAAAGAAGGTAAGGCCTGCCTCATAGCAGCCATCATCCAATCCAAATGCTTTCCTTTTCTCCCAAGCAATTAGTCTGACCAATCAGTAGCACTAATCAGCGGTTTTCACAGCTGACTCCCAGGTAAAGGGAGGGTGGAAAACCAGCAGTTCTCGGACCTCAAGGACAGCGATTTTGTGATCCCTGCCTTAAACTGACACTCAAATGACATTATCTGCTGCACAGCCTAAGCCTGGCTCTATAA
Organism: Conger conger; assembly: GCF_963514075.1. Lineage (NCBI taxonomy): Eukaryota > Metazoa > Chordata > Actinopteri > Anguilliformes > Congridae > Conger > Conger conger. Next base: position 19,557,579 of record NC_083773.1, on the reverse strand, counting down.
TCCAGTGACTTCCTCGAACTAATGTAATTAAATTTTTGTATTTTGGAGTAACTTGCGGGGCAGCACAGCGGTGCTGTGAATAGCATTGTCAGCTCAGAGGAGGAAGGTACTAAGTTTGAATCCTGACTGAGGGCCTTTCTCCTTTCTGGAGTATGCATGTTCTCCCTGTGTTCGCATGGGTTTAGACCTGGTACTCCACTTTCTTCCCATAGTCTAAAGACATGCAGTAGGCCAATTGGAGAAAATTGCCCTTATGTGTGAGTGTGTGAGTGAATGTTGTGTGCAATAGATTGGTGATCTCCACCAATCAACCTGCTCCTTTTAAACTAAAATGTTGATGTCATGTGACTTGAATAGGAAAAGAAAATGGTGGGAAAAATAGAATTGTTCATGATGCAAAAAATAACATCACTTTATAAAATTAAGATGAAGATAATTATTGATATAAATCATGACCCTGTCTGTAGCTAGTGACCTAAATGATGGTTAAATTATGGCACTGACTTAGATTCAATAATTAGTAAATAACAATGGAAATTTTGGTTTGAGTTGAAAGTCAAATTGCCTCGAGATGAACGCAAAGCAAAATGTGTAGTTTGGAAGGAACACATTTGATTTGTGAGAATGTCACAAATACACTCTCCTCTTCTTAGGTCATGTGCGGTTCATAGACTATGAGTACTCCAGCTACAACTACCAGGCCTTCGACATCGGGAACCACTTTAACGAGTTTGCAGGTGAGTGGAGAGAGGGCCGCCATAGGGAGCTTCCCCCAAGAAGCTCTACAGACGGCGGCCATCTTGGGCCTTCAAGGCAGAAGTCACTGCTGGGTTAAAAAAGACTCCAAAAATCTTTTTGATGGTGTACCATTTTTATAAAAATCTATAAAAGGGCAATGTTTAACTTTTTATAATGGTAGGGTCAGTCCAGGAAAAGTCATCAAATTTTATGCTGACATTTTGGGTTTTTTTACTGCTGTTAAACTCTGTTAAATGGGTCATTTTTGACCCATGGACCTCATGAAGGTTAATGTTTTGTGCCTGTGGTTTATGTGCTTGTGTGTGTGTGTGTGTGTGTGTGTGCAGGCATGAGTGAGCTGGACTACAGCCTGTACCCTAGCAGGGAGATGCAGCTGGAGTGGCTGCTCGTTTACCTGAGGGCCTACAAACGGTTCACCAAGAAGGGCGGAGACGTCAGCCAGCGGGAGCTAGAGACACTCTACGTCCAGGTCAACAAGTTTGCCCTGGTGAGTGAGCGAGCAAGCGAGTGTGTGTGTGTGTGTGTGTGTGTGTGTGTGTGTGTGAGAGAGCAAGTGTGTGAGTTAGTGATGAGTGAGTGAGTGAGCCAGTGAGTGTGTGAGTGAGCGAGCGAGTGAGTGTGTGTGTGAGTGAGCGAGCGAGTGAGTGAGTGAGTGAGTGAGCCAGTGAGTGAGCGAGCGAGTGAGAGAGTGAGTGAGCGAGCGAGTGAGAGTGAGTGTGAGTGAGCGAGCCAGTGAGTGAGCCAGTGAGTGAGTGTGTGTGTGTGTGTGTGTGTGTGTGAGAGAGCAAGTGTGTGAGTTAGTGATGAGTGAGTGAGTGAGCCAGTGAGTGTGTGAGTGAGCGAGCAAGCGAGTGTGTGTGTGTGTGTGTGTGTGTGTGTGTGTGTGAGAGAGCAAGTGTGTGAGTTAGTGATGAGTGAGTGAGTGAGCCAGTGAGTGTGTGAGTGAGTGAGCCTGTGAGTGTGTGTGTGAGTGTGTGTGTGTGTGTGTGTGTGAGAGAGCAAGTGTGTGAGTGAGTGAGTGAGCCAGTGAGTGTGTGAGTGAGTGAGCCTGTGAGTGTGTGTGTGAGTGTGTGTGTGTGTGTGTGAGTGAGCGAGCGAGTGAGTGAGTGAGTGAGTGAGCCAGTGAGTGAGCGAGCGAGTGAGAGAGTGAGTGAGCGAGCGAGTGAGCCAGTGAGTGAGTGTGTGTGTGTGTGTGTGTGTGTGTGTGAGAGTGAGTGAGTGAGTGAGTGAGCGAGCCAGAGAGTGAGAGTGAGCGAGCCAGTGAGTGAGCCAGTGAGTGAGTGTGTGTGTGTGTGTGTGTGTGTGTGAGAGTGAGTGAGTGAGTGAGTGAGTGAGTGAGTGAGTGAGTGAGTGAGTGAGTGAGTGAGTGAGCCAGTGAGTGAGCCAGTGAGTGAGCCAGTGAGCGTGAGAGTGAGTGAGTGTGTGAGTGAGTGTGTGAGTGAGTGTGTGAGTGAGCCAGTGAGTGAGCCAGTGAGTGAGTGAGTGAGTGAGTGAGTGAGTGAGTGAGTGAGTGTGTGTGTGAGTGAGTGTGTGAGTGAGTGTGTGTGTGAGCCAGTGAGTGAGCCAGTGAGTGAGTGAGTGAGTGAGTGAGCCAGTGAGTGAGCCAGTGAGTGAGTGTGAGTGAGTGAGTGAGAGTGAGCGAGCCAGTGAGTGAGTGAGTGAGTGAGTGAGTGTGTGAGTGAGTGTGTGAGTGAGTGTGTGTGTGAGCCAGTGAGTGAGCCAGTGAGTGAGTGAGTGAGTGAGTGAGCCAGTGAGCGAGTGAGTGTGAGTGAGCGAGCGAGCCAGTGAGTGAGTGTGAGTGAGTGAGTGTGTGAGTGAGTGTGTGAGTGAGTGAGTGAGTGAGTGAGTGTGTGAGTGAGTGTGTGAGTGAGTGTGTGTGTGAGCCAGTGAGTGAGCCAGTGAGTGAGTGAGTGAGTGAGTGAGCCAGTGAGCGAGTGAGTGTGAGTGAGTGAGTGAGTGAGCCAGTGAGCGAGTGAGTGTGAGTGAGCGAGTGTGAGTGAGTGAGTGTGTGAGTGAGTGTGTGAGTGAGTGTGTGAGTGAGTGAGTGAGTTTGTGTGTGAGCCAGTGAGTGAGCCAGTGAGTGAGTGAGTGTGTGTGTGAGCCAGTGAGTGAGCCAGTGAGTGAGTGAGTGAGTGAGTGAGCCAGTGAGCGAGTGAGTGTGAGTGAGCGAGCGAGCCAGTGAGTGAGTGTGAGTGAGTGAGTGTGTGAGTGAGTGTGTGAGTGAGTGTGTGAGTGAGTGTGTGAGTGAGTGAGTGAGTGAGTGAGTGAGTGTGTGAGTGAGTGTGTGAGTGAGTGTGTGTGTGAGCCAGTGAGTGAGCCAGTGAGTGAGTGAGTGAGTGAGTGAGCCAGTGAGCGAGTGAGTGTGAGTGAGCGAGCGAGCCAGTGAGTGAGTGTGAGTGAGTGAGTGTGTGAGTGAGTGTGTGAGTGAGTGTGTGAGTGAGTGAGTGAGTGAGTGAGTGAGTGAGTGTGTGAGTGAGTGTGTGAGTGAGTGTGTGAGTGAGTGTGTGTGTGAGCCAGTGAGTGAGCCAGTGAGTGAGTGAGTGAGTGAGTGAGCCAGTGAGCGAGTGTGAGTGAGTGAGTGAGTGAGTGAGTGAGAGAGTGAGAGTGAGTGAGTGTGTGAGTGAGTGAGTGAGCGAGTGAGTGAGTGAGTGAGTGAGAGTGAGTGTGTGAGCCAGTGAGCGAGTGAGCGAGTGTGAGTGAGTGAGTGAGTGAGTGAGTGAGTGTGTGAGTGAGTGAGTGTGTGAGTGTGTGAGTGAGTGAGTGAGTGAGTGTGTGAGTGAGTGTGTGAGTGAGTGTGTGAGTGAGCCAGTGAGTGAGTGAGTGTGTGAGTGAGTGAGTGAGTGAGTGAGCGAGTGAGTGTGTGAGCCAGTGAGTGAGTGAGTGAGAGTGTGAGTGAGCGAGTGAGCGAGTGAGAGTGAGTGAGTGAGTGTGTGAGCCAGTGAGCGAGTGTGAGTGAGTGAGTGAGTGAGTGTGTGAGTGTGTGAGTGTGTGAGTGAGCGAGTGAGTGAGTGAGTGAGTGAGTGTGTGAGTGAGTGTGTGTGAGCCAGTGAGCGAGTGTGAGTGAGTGAGAGTGTGAGTGAGCGAGTGAGCGAGTGAGCGAGTGAGTGAGTGAGTGAGTGAGTGAGTGAGTGAGTGAGTGAGTGAGCGAGTGAGAGAGTGAGTGTGTGAGTGTGTGAGCCAGTGAGCGAGTGTGAGTGAGTGAGTGAGTGAGTGAGTGAGTGAGAGAGTGAGTGAGCGAGTGAGCGAGTGAGCGAGTGAGTGAGTGTGTGAGTGAGTGTGTGTGTGAGCCAGTGAGCGAGTGTGAGTGAGTGAGTGAGTGAGTGAGAGTGTGAGTGAGCGAGTGAGCGAGTGAGAGTGAGTGAGTGAGCCAGTGAGCCAGTGAGCGAGTGTGAGTGAGTGAGCGAGCGAGCGAGCGAGCGAGCGAGTGAGTGAGTGAGCAAACAAGCATATAACCAAGGCTGCCAGGGTCTAGTCACACCATAAACCTGGCTCCTTTTCTCCCTGCAGGCCTCCCATTTCTTCTGGGGCTTCTGGGCTCTCATTCAGGCCAAGTATTCTAGCATCGACTTTGACTTCCTTGGGTAAGGCAACTCCACTGCAGCTTTAAAAACATACTTATTTGAATGTGTTATGAAACATCTACAGAGCGTTCACATGGATTGTGTTGATAAGAGTCCAGGCCCTCCTGCAGTAGGCCCATTTACACAGAGCCGCTTACTCCATTTTTAATCAGATCAGAACAGGCCGATCAGGATACAAATGCCTCATGTAACCACTCAAATGGAACAAATGATCCTATTCCGATGGACATTTTATTTGGTTTAAGTCGCCAGATGTCTCTGGGAAACTCACTTTTTTTCTTCCAAACAACATTAAACATTAAAAGAACTAAGAATCGATGGTCAAAGGGCTCGAAAGAATAAGTTATTCAAACAGGTAAAGAAATGGACTAAAATGGAATCCACAGAAATATCATTAAAAAATTTTAAAACCTTTTTTTTTAATTAAAAAACGCTGATACATTTTAAGACTGCTTCAAGGCTAAAAGCCAAAATATAAAAGTGGTTCCAGCCCAGCCAATTTTGTATTTTACTTATGAACGTATTGGAGATTGCAGTTAAGCTGCTCTTGCGCTCACCGTCTCTCATTTAGTTGCAAGCTCATTGTATTCAGCCGACGCTGCTGCCTGCAGCAAAAATGCTAATCTTGTAGCTATTATTGTAGCCTGTTCCTGGAGATCTACCGTCCTGTAGGTTTTCACTCCAACCCTAACAAAGCACACCTCATCAACATCTAGAGATCTCCTTGAGTTGCCTGCCAATTAATAGAATCAAGTGTGCCAGATTATGGTTGAAATGAAAACCTCCAGGAACAGGGTTGGGCAGCCCTGCAGGTGGCACAGAGCCGCCACCAACTTATATAAGCAGCGGTATCTCTGTGACTGGCAAGAGAATAGGGCTTTGTTGTGGGAGCAGTTACCTTTTGAAGTGGACAGGAAGGCCAGCAGGGAAGACGGGGGATTGGTTACAGCTGATTAATGCAGGGCTGACGCTTCGCCACGTGGCTCATGTTTCCGTTTTCCAGCCTGACAAAGTGCCAGCGTTGCCATGAGTGACAGGCTCTTTAGGAGGCGACTGTTCTGTTTCCAAAAAACAGACGTGCTGTGGGGCAGGTGATCCTGTGCCAGGTGTGCTGAGATTCAAGAGCTGTTCCAGGTCTCCGCACACCTGGTGTACGTTAATACCTGTGCTGACTCGGCATAGTCATGGGTACGTGTGTATGGATCTGTTCAGACTATATACCTGGGCCAGAGGCGTTTCCTATTCATTATATAAAAATAACGAATTAGAAGCACCACCCGCTGCAGGGCTGGTCATGGCTAGTATCAACTAAAATAACATGAAATTATGAAATCGATCATTTCTCCATCAATCCACTGGGGGATGTAACGTAGAAGTTGCACATAAGCACAGCCACCACATAGAGGTATCGTGTCACACTGAAGCAAACTAGGTTAATATATCAATATCCTCCACTCTAATTGTCCATGCGATGAGCACATTTCACTGTTGCCATGTGATAAGGCTACAGACAGGGTCATCTTAACACGGCAGTACTTAAGAGTGCAGTCAGAACAGATGGTCCAGTCACCCATGGCGTCTCTATCTCTCTCTCTCTCTCTCTCTCTCTCTCCTGGCATTTCTCTGCAGGTACGCAGTGCTGCGCTTCGACCAGTACTTCAAAACCAAGCCGGAGATCATGGCCATGAAGATACCAGAATGATGGGACCTCACTGCTCGGGACTGTGGCTCCGACACTGACTCTTTCACCCTGAGAACAGAAGCACTTTTTCTGAAGGAGAAGGCAGGGGTGGGGCTGGGGCGAGGGTGGGGATGGGGCGGGGTGGGGAAGGGTATGGATGGGGGCCCCGGGGTTGGGGTGGGAATGGTGGATTTTTGGGAATCTGGAGCATCATCTACTGATGTACTTTCGTGGAGCGACTTGTCCACCATGCTCACCTCACCACCCCCACTCACACATACAGACACATACGTGGACACACACACACACACACACACACGCAGACAAACGCACACTAATGCCCGTGCAAACACACACACTTCCTCTTCATTCATCTTCATCCATTTCTCTCAGCTGAAAATGCTTGGACCTTCTTTTTTTCCTTTTGAGCAGGTATCCTGCTGGCTACAGTTCCCAGGCAGTGAACCTCATCTCCATTTGGCCAGCGAAACCCCAATGACCGAGGCCACCCATTCCTGTGGACATTTCCACGTGACAGACGGCGGCCATTTTAAGTGGCTTGCTCGTGGGCAGTACAAACCGCTTTATTCACAGCGTGCTGGCACATTCCCTCTCTGTGCAGTTGGTGTGAAGTTGTGAGGTTTGATGTGTGTTTTGGGGTTTGTTTTGTGGTTGGAGGCCAAGGCCCTGAGCATTCATATGTGTTCACGGCCTTCCTCCTCGACCAAAGCTGAAAGCTTCTTCCAGCTGTTTTTGCGGTCTTCGACTGCTGCAGAAACAAAGAGACTAGGCATCCAGTAAACCGATCAGTTTAGCTTCTTTGGGGTGGTAGACTAGAGACCTTTTAGCCATCACTTTCCTGGCTAAAGGGACCGGACTTCTAGCTTTCTCTCTTTTATGGTTATGACCGGGGCTGTTTATTTTTCCGCCCTCTCTGGGGCCTGGAAAATAACTAAGTGTCCCAGAGCACGCACATGCCCCCCCCACTCCTCGGACACTGGTCCGCTAACGAGACCACCGGGGTACCCAAGCGTGGCGGCACATTCCTAATGTCTGCAGGTTCCTGTTCTGGGTAACAGCGTCTAGGCTGAGGGAGATCCCCCCCAAAAAAACATACATAAGTGTAATGTAATTAAGATCTCCAGGGTTTCAGGTTTAGGTCCGCCCTCTTCTGACCCTTTCTCTTGTTCTTTAGTTTTGGTGTGATGATGTAACATCACCAAACCACTTCCTCCTCAACCTCCAAACATAGGTCAGGGCCACCAGTGACATTCCTTTGTTTAGGAAGCTAGTCTAAACTAGTTTAATGTGTTCATTACAACTGCATATTTGCCATAACCCACTCAGGCTGGATTCTGAGTCTGAGTAGTTGAGTTTGATGTTGGATTTAGGCCCTGTCGATTAAGAGCAGAGATCATCAAATCTGGCCTCTGAATCCAAGTCCAGCCCTGGCTGTCTTTTCTCCTGGGTAATTAACTGAACAATTATTGCTACTGATTGGCCAGACTGTCTTCACACCTGACTCCCACATAAAGGGAGGGTGGAAAACCAGCAGTTCTCGGCCCTCGTGGACCGTGATTTGGTTACCTCTGATTGGGAGGATTGTAATGCTGTGGGCTTGTGGACGATTCACAGAATCGAGGGCAGCAGTTGCTTTCTTTCTCGAACTGAGCTCTTATTGTATGTCCAATTTAAGATTTTTAGCCTCGGGTTCTAACCAAAATTATGCAATTCCAGGCTTCCTGTGGCCAATTCAGCCCACGTTTAAGAAACAACAATATGTAGCATAATTCTGGTTATGGGTTACCATAGTTCTCAAATTACTTCAGTCAATGAAGCAGCATATTTGTGGATTTTTGGTGGTCCTCGGTATATATTTTTCAGAAGCCTGACACTTTGTGTTAATTCTCCCCATTAGAACTGTTTTTAAACTCTTTTTAAAAATAATAATCCCCTTGCTTATTTTTTCTGAAGGCAACTGCAGATTGATGCATTGTCTTTCTGGTGCTCTGTGTAGAAACTTTTTTCTCCCTTCAATTTCAATTTTCCATTTCTTTTCAAAGTGTATATTTAAGTGTATTTCAGTATGTGGTGACAGTGCGTTTTCCGTCACTCCTGTGTACTGTACGTAGGGAACAGCATGCTTTGCCTGGGGAAGGTGGGGGGGGGGGGTTAGCCCAATACTGACCGTGACCGATAGCCTGACTGTGAAACAGGAGCGCGCCCTTCGGATCGCTCTACTGTACCTTCCGCCAAACATCCCAACCCCGCGACCGCTTCCCAATACCATGTTACTGCCGCAGTCATTTTTCTGTGAATTATTAACGAGCGCTTAATTATTCACCAGCTTAAACAGCAGGCGATGACTACACCACCCAGGGGCCTCGGGGGGCATGAATTATTTTGTAGTTAGCAAAGTCGCTGATGAGCTTAAGCAGTGTGAATTTTATGTGAGGACTGAACTTTTTATTTATTTAATTGTTTTACCCCCTACCCCTTGTTTGGGTGAGTGGCGGCCTGGTGACAAACAGTACTCAGTAGCAGAATATTCTAAAGAGGTGCATGAATATTGTTGAAAGCTGTGCTAATGCACTTGGTCTCGACTGTAAGACGGTGGTTACATCCATGCATTGTTGTTTGCAGTGAATCCAACATATTCCATTCGCGAGTGAAGTTTTGCTGAAGTAGAGCACAACAATCTCCCTGTGTGAAAATGTCCTCTTTGCGCTGGTGCCTTAGGACTTCATGGGGAATATCCTGCACAATTGCAAGCATTTTTAATTCAGTGCGTAGAGACCAGAGGTTTGGGTAAATTGAAACCATGCCTGGATTTGTTTCTGAAAAGAAATCTTTTATTAAGACGTTTAATGATCCCAATGCATAATTTGAAGCTATTTTGAAAAAGAAAAGTAATAATGTATTCATAAACATTGATAATGATATGCAGGATATGCTTTTATTAACTCCGTAGAGGGCATGTCCAGTCATACTTTCAATAAGTTCTATATCCTCATTGGAGAAGTAGATCCAAAGATATATTTACAATTAAACCCTTCATATTAAATTGGGCTTTGAGTAAAAAATAATTAATTGGTGTAAGTAATGGTTCAATGAAATGCAAAAAAGAAAATGAAGGAACTCCCCGGTAATATCAGTTTAAACAATGTATTATATTTCATTATTATTACAGTCGCATTTTATTCTTTGTAAAGACATACCAAATTAGTTAGGTACATGAATTGCAGTTCATTTGAAATTAACGTTGTGAATGTACTGAGCTGATTTAACTTGAAAAATATATATATACCGTTGACTTGATTTCTCTCTTTTTTTATCTCTATTTAAAGTTTTGTACATGCTTTTGGCTGGTTTAAATGTTAGCGGAGGGTGGTAGCAGGGGTGCAGAGAAAAGCGTAGCTACGCTAGCGGCTTTTTAAAAAACGCGCGCGAGCGTTTCGGGAGGCTGACGCAGCTCTCTGAAAGGCAGAGGCAGGTTTGTAAATACTGTAACATTACTGTGAAAAATCTGAAGCGTGTACAGTGAACCTTTTCACTTCTCCTGGTGTGCGGAGAAAAGTAATTTAACATGTCAATGAAAAAACATTTCCATTAAAAAAACTACTGTGAAAATGTCAGCTGTAGAGTTTGTGTGGTTTTTCCTTTTGACGTTCAGCAGTTGATCTACAGTAACACTGAGCTGGTTAATGTAGTAGTCTACCCTTAGGGCCACAGACACAGATTAAGCCGACTCTTGGACTAAATTGGGTTTTGGATGGACAATCTCCATTCATAATGAATAGGCTTAATCTCGTCTGCAAAACTGTCCCTTAATGAATCATTTTTAAATGGCACGTTCAGGGACTTTTTTTTTTTTTTTTTCTTCCGTTTAACTTATGAGGTGGAGTTGAACAGTGTTTGTAATGTGATAGAAAACTTTCCCCACCCTCACTCATACTCATTTACAGTGCATCCGGAAAGTATTCACAGCCCTTCACTTTTCCCACATTTTGTTATGTTACAGCCTTATTCCAAAATGGAATAAATTCATTTTTTTCCTCAAAATTCTACACACAACACCCCATAGTGACAACATGAAAGAAGTTTTTTTTTTTTAATTTTTGCAAATTTATAAATGAATTAAAAAAACTAAGAAATCACATGTACAGAAGTATTCACAGCCTTTGCTCAATACTTTGTTGATGCACCTTTGGCAGCAATTACAGCCTCAAGTCTTTTTGAATATGATGCCACAAGCTTGGCACACCTATCTTTGGGCAGTTTCACCCATTCCTCTTTGCAGCACCTCTCAAGCTCCATCAGGTTAGATGGGGAGCGTCGGTGCACAGCAATTTTCAGATCTCTCCAGAGATGTTCAATCGGATTCAAGTCTGGGCTCTGGCTGGGCCACTCAGGGACATTCACAGAGTTGTCCTGAAGCCACTCCTTTGATATCTTGGCTGTGTGCTTAGGGTCATTGTCCTGCTGAAAGATGAACCGTCGCCCCAGTTTGAGGTCAAGAGGGCTCTGGAGCAGGTTTTCATCCAGGATGTCTCTGTACATTGCTGCATTCATCTTTCCCTCAATCCTGACTAGTCTCCCAGTTCCTGCCACTGAAAAACATCCCCACAGCATGATGCTGCCACCACCATGTTTCACTGTAGGGATGGTATTGGCCAGGTGATGAGCGGTGCCTGGTTTCTTCCAAACATGACGCCTGGCATTCACGCCAAAGAGTTCAATCTTTGTCTCATCAGACCAGCAAATTTTGTTTCTCATGGTCTGAGAGTCCTTCAGGTGCCTTTTGGCAAACTCCAGGCGGGCTGCCATGTGCCTTTTACTAAGGAGTGGCTTCCATCTGGCCACTCTACCATACAGGCCTGATTGGTGGAATGCTGCAGAGATGGTTGTCCTTCTGGAAGGTTCTCCTCTCTCCACAGAGGAACGCTGGAGCTCTGACAGAGTGACCATCGGGTTCTTGGTCACCTCCCTGACTAAGGCCCTTCTCCCCCGATTGCTCAGTTTAGGGCGGCCAGCTCTAGGAAGAGTCCTGGTGGTTCCGAACTTCTTCCATTTACGGATGATGGAGGCCACTATGCTCATTGGGACCTTCAAAGCAGCAGAAATTTTTCTGTACCCTTCCCCAGATTTGTGCCTCGAGACAATCCTGTCTCGGAGGTCTACAGACAATTCCTTTGACTTCATGCTTGGTTTGTGCTCCGACATCCACTGTCAACTGTGGGATCTTATATAGACAGGGGTGTGCCTTTCCAAATCATGTCCAATCAACTGAATCTACCACAGGTGGACTCCAATTAAGCTGTAGAAACATCTCAAGGTTGATCAGTGGAAACAGGATGCACCTGAGCTCAATTTTGAGCTTCAAAGGCTGTGAATACTTATGTACATGAGATTTCTTAGTTTTTTATTTTTAATAAATTAGCAATAAAATGTTCATGTTGTCATTATGGGGTGTTGTGTGTAGAATTTTGAGGAAAAAAATGAATTTATTCCATTTTGGAATAAGGCTTTAACATAACAAAATGTGGGAAAAGCGAAGCGCTGTGAATACTTTCCGGATGCACTGTAAATGTCTTTGACAATTTGATTTTGCCTGACTTAGGTTGCACAACCAACAGTGGCCAGTAGGTAGCAGTGTTGACAACAGGAAAAGCACTTTTGAAGCTCAAAAGAAAAAAAGAAAAATATTAGCAGTGATGTGTGAAAAATGGTGTCATTGGCATTTATTATGACACATATGCTCTACTGTTTTGCATTGAACAAATTCTCGAGAAAATTATGAATTGTGATTTCACATTAGCACATTGACACTTCAGCTAGTTTTAATTATGGCGTTCATTCTGCAGACTCTTGATTACCCTGGGATGATGTGGTGATGCTCCAGTCATGTGAATTCAGCCGATTCACTCGGTTTTGCTTCCCCACCATTTCATTCAGCTTCCACAGAAAGGAAGAAGAAAATGAGAGCTTCCTCCTTGAACCTTTGGCCCCCCGTCTCCTCTGACTTGACCTTGTATTCTGTTCCGTGGTCCCGGAAGGCATGAGGGGGAAGTCTGCTATTGAGGATATCCTAAACGGAGCGCGAGTACACACCGCCGGGGATCTGCTGGTGACACTTCCACGGACACTCCCTATTATCCTCTGTGGCAGTCCGTCCGGATGAACACAGTCAAGATAACACAATAACTCAAGATAACACAATCACGCAAACGCACGCACACACACACACGAACGCACTCACATACACACATGCAAACATGCGCACGCACACACATACACAAACACGCACACACAAACGCAGCACAAAAACGCGCAGATATACACAAACAAACGCACCCGCACATATGCGCATACACAAAGATGCATGCGAACATGCACGCATGCACACACAAGTACACATGAATGCACACACTTTGTATAACCGGCCATATCACTTAAAAAAAGACGAGCATGATAGGAAGGTAGCACAACAATACAAATTTATTTATTACGTTCAAAAACAAACACAGAGCTTGGGGAAAAGTTACCAGGAAATGTACACCTTTAAATTACACAGGCTCTTATAAACAAAATAGAAGTCTATATCTATATTTACAGCACGAGGTTTTACAACAGTTGGCCAATTCTGGTATAAGGTGGTTTAGTTATTTTTGGTTTTCTGTTTGATTACACAAGGCAGCCTTATCTTTACAGAGTGCAAGCTTGCTACACAAGTAAAAGAAGTGACCCTCGAGGATGGAAAAAATAAAATAAAATCTATATATATTTTTATGGCTATCCCCATAACCTCCATATCTACTCTATGGTTGCATTAGAAACTGAAAACTCAGATCGATGTGGCCATTCAAATTACTGGGAGGATTCCAGATCTGGGTCAAATAAATGTATTTTAATATATGTAACTGAAAATAAAAATGCATGCATTCAAAGTGTTTCCAATACACTGGCCCAAGCATGTATTTTGTATTCGAGTCATTTAAAATGTTTTACTTTTTTTAGTTTCAACTGTTACATGAAACTATTTTTCAAAAACTGCTCAAGACGGGAGGAAAGAAACTATCATGGACAGTATGGAAAAATGTTATAATTTATGTTCATCAATATGAGATATTTTCTATATGCTTACCGTTTTCTTATAAAAGCCTTCTGATTAGCTTTGGAAAATATAAATGGGGCTCTGCTTTTAAGTCTATTTTGAATAAAAAAGTGCAGCAATGATGCTAATCTACAGTAGCTACCAACTATGATAAAACTAGAAGACCAAATAAGTTGTAACTAAATACAAATATTTAAATAATTTCACTTCAGAATGCATTCAGATAATGTATAAATTCAAATGCTATGTATTTTATCAAAAGTATTTGAAAGTAATTTCAATACTTTAAATACACATTTGACCCAGGTCTAGTGCAGCTAAAAATAAGAGTGGCTTCTCGTAAAAAGATAAAAAATGTGTACAAACAACAATTATGAAAACGAAAATAACAGACATGGGCAGTGCCGGTCATGGTCAAGAGCTACTGGGTGTACCAGGGGGGTCCATTTTATGCATAATGGTGTGCTGGCATACATCTCCTCAGCCATTGGCCTGAACCTTCTCCGGCTCTTAATTAAGAACCATTTTGCAGTCGTAATACAACATTATGGGAGCCATTACAAGATCTGTAGAGATGTGAAAATGCGCACAGAAAATAAATATTGTCCCAATTCTCGTCAGCAGGGGGTGCTGTTTCCTGAAAGACCCAAAGGGGAAGCCATTCCCTCCACCAAATGCAGAAACCGAATCCTCTGACTATTTCATAATAGGTTTTTTTTCTTTTTTTCTTACATTTCCTTTACTTGATGTACAAATATATCTCCAACAGGGGCTATACTGTTCTCCTCTTTCCCTCTGAGCGGACATACTTCCCTACCTCAGCGCTAACCGCATGTTTATTATTAACCACCCCACTGTACCGACCGTTCCAGTAAAAACTCGGTTCATCCGGGCTCGAGACAGAACGTTCATAGTACAAACCACACCTGAAGCCTACGGCAGAAGTAGAAGTCCAACATGCTGTACTTATGAACTGACATTTGATTAGAACTTCATCACTGCCTGCTTTACAAGTCAAACATTTTTCTCCTATTTTAAAATGCAAACCGATAAACACAATGACAGTATCACAATGGAGGCAACGGGAACAAATTTGCATTGGGGGAAAAAAAAAACACCACAGTGGTTTGAATAACCGGCAGTGTTTTGAATCGTCTGACTTTTCTGTCTCTTGTACGAAGTTGCACGCTTGCGCATTGCAATTACATCGCAAATTCAAATAATATGAGTGAGAACATGGCAATAAGTTCTGTTTCTCTGCTACAAAAATAAAAATAATTATGATGGAACGTTTCCCACTAGCATTGGCGTGGCAAAATGCGCAAAAATGCGTTGCTGGATTTGGCCGCCATTTTAAGTGACACACAAGTGCGGACTGACACCTGACAGCAGAATGCCCAGAAATATAAACGCTTCACAAGAGTTTCACATTGTGCATAATGGACTAGCCCCACATTGCCTTACATCACCAAAGACATTAAAAGCAGTGGATAAGAAGAATAAACTGATAAAATGCTTCAGCCACACTGCTTGGTCTCCACAATTGGAGGCCTGAAAAGCACCAATGTCTCAACTGATTTCCCAGAATCCTGTGTGGCAAACAGGAAAATGAGTGACAGAAAGCAGCGAGAGAAGAAGTCACAGGCTGCATAGAGGTGACTGCTAGGGCTGGGTTAGATTGTATTTATAATGTATTGTATTTAGATTGTATTTATAATGTCTAGTATTTAGATTGTATTTATAATGTCTAGTATTTAGATTGTATTTATAATGTCTAGTATTTAGATTGTATTTATAATGTATTGTATTTTGTAATGTATTAATGGACAGTGGCCAAGTTAGCACATTTTGTAATACAGCAGAAGAATGAGGATTTTAAGTAATTGAAGGATTTATGAAGACAAATGAAAAAGTGCACATGAAAGGTTTTCTGGCCAAAGCTCATCTTCTGATCCCTGAATAGCACGTCAGCCCATGCGATCACTGCAGTAGATAACTGCAAAGATAAATTAGCATGTGAAATTAGCTCAGTCTCCCATCCACTTACAGGGTTAAAAGAACAGCCTAGGCTAAAAAGTGATCAGTAAATCATTATACAATGACACTTTTACAGTAATTAGCAATTAGTAATGAACGTTACAGGAAAACAAGATAAACACGCCCCCCCCCCCACCCCTGGAAATGCCTAATGTACCGATTAAAATAGCTGGGTGTAAAAAAAACCCCAATAAACATGAATGCTTGCTATGCCCAACCAAATTGTTTCCCTGGGTTTTCATATTTTCTCTGAGAGCAACCCTAGGTGGCTTTTATGTAAATCCTTTTTTGTTGAATAAAACTCTGTAATGAGTCCCAGTGTAGGTGGTATGAGATAAGCAGTTCAAATCAGAGGGGATTTTACATGGCATGAGGTTTATGGGCCTTTTATAATAATGACACCCCCTAAAAGCCCATCTCAAATACACACTTCTCTTTCTGACATCACGATAACAGAAGCATTCATGTACAAAGCACACAACTTGGACTGATGAGGTCAGTTAGGAGCCACTTCCTGCTTCCAGATGGGCTAACGCCAGCAAGCCCTGCTCACACTTTTCAAATTCTTACCGCAAAAAGTAAAATACACAAAAAAAAAAGAAAGATTGTTCAGTTTATCTTTAACAATCGATGTATTCAAAAACTAAACAAATTAAGGGAAGTTTTCTAAATGATGGCGTGCATCTGTTCAAAAACTGCCCTATCTTCACACCTCCTAAACCACACCATGTTGCCACCCAAACCCTGAAGTGTCTGTATGAACAGATTTGCCGGAAACCTGGAAACGTAAAAGTTTCTTCTTTTTTTTTTTCACAATTGTGCCTCTGTCACTTCCTGCAGTGGGCAGGTCTGACCCTTGACCTTTGACCCCACCACCACCCAAACCCCCCCACCCTCCCCTCCCCTCCCCTCAGTCAGTCAGGACGACCAGCTCTCCCTCGCTGTGCTCACCCCCGTCACTGTCCTCACCCTCACTGTAGGGGTGTCTCTCTGGGGCCCCTTGGCCCTCCAGGGGCCGCGGCTGGGGGGGGTCCAGGCCCCGGGGCAGATACCGCTCCAGCAGGGCGGGGTGCAGGGGGAGCGTTGCCATGGACACTGGCGGGCTGGGGTACTGAACGTCACCGGAGGGATAATGAAGCTGCTGATCTGATTGGCTGCAGCAGACGAGAAGGAGAAGGGAATTCCATATGAAAACGCACTGTCATAACATTAATAAAGAAATGAGCTTTCCACAGTATTAATATAAAAGAGGAAATGTACAACATGACATATTTACTTTTATAAAGATCGACAACATCTGAGAGGGTTTTGTGAGAAGTGAAGCAGAATTAAAAGCACAGGGAGAAATAACCAGGAAGTTAAAACAGGAAACGTGATAATCGATAAAGCAGCAGCACAGACAAAATAGTGTTTAAAAAAAAGAAAGAAAGAAAAATAGAAACACAGTACAATAAGAAACAGCGTGACATTTAAAATGTTCATTTAAGTTTCATCAACTCAAGCAAGACTGAAACGCACCACTTCATACCGCTAAACAGATTTCTCTTGTTATTTCCATCCATAAACTCATCACTTGAAAAGCACACAACTGAAACTTCCCATTTCCAATATGGCGGTTCTTTGGTTTAGTGTGCCACACTTTAAGCAGAGATCTTGTTATTTGGCTTTGAGCTGCATTGCAGTGGAAGCGTAAATGCTTAAATTTGTCTGCAAACTGACACTGTACTTCTTCTACCCCAGATATTCCTATCTGTCCTATATTTCCCTAACCCTAACCCGCCAGAAAACCTCTCTCCCTTCCTTTCTACACATTAGCGTCAGAGAGTTAGCTATCTTCGGTGTGTTACTGTCGGTGTACGCACTCTTGTTAATTACTAGTACATTACTAGTTAATTACTTTACGAATCTCAGCCTTTTCCTTGTAAGTGGCTTTGGATAAGAGCGTTTGCTACATGGCTAAAATGTAAAGGTAAACTATGAGGCCACGCGTGTGGGCGTCTGTGCTGTAGGCCGTCTGCACACAGCTCCGGTCGAGTGGCTCTGACCTGGAGGTCGGAGCCGCGCGGTACACACCTGGGCGGGTAGGAGGCGCGCGGTACACACCTGGGCGGGTAGGAGGCGCGTTGCTCCTGGCGACGGCTCTTCATCATGGCCTTGTACTCGCCCACACGCAGCCGCCGGCCCTCCACGATGCAGGTGCGCTTAGGGCGGGGCTTGTACTTGTAGTCGGGGTAACGCTCCAGGTGCTGGCGGCTGAGGCGGGCCTGCTCCTCGTAGTACGGCTGCTTCTCCTGATTGGACATGGACTTCCAGCGCGAGCCTGCAGGGGGCGGGGCCGAGCCACATGCGAGATGTCAGCGTTTAACAGGAAGTGTGTCACTGGAGGGTTCACCCCAATATTCAAACTGAAGCTATGCGCTTTGGTTGGCCAACATTGCGGCATTAACTTCAGAATTTGATACTTTCATTTCCTGAATCTTCTTAACACTTAACACCCATATGGTACAGATAAATACATGAAATTAAACTGTGGTGAACTGTAAGACAGGTTGGCACTTAAAATTCGGAACATGTCAACATGACTGAATACACCTGGGAATCAGCAGACTAGGCACTCAAGGGCACACTCGTGTGTGATATAACGAGCTCGCAGCCGTATTTTCTGTGGGTTCTTGGTGCAGTAATGGAGGATGAGACCACAGCACAAGCCCCTGTGGCCTCTCCCAGTCGCGCTCTGCGTGATCTGATTAATCACGGCAAAGTCAACAGAGCCCCGCTGAGACTGAGAGACGTATTTACAGGAGTAACGTCAGCCTCCGCTGCTCCTGGCTACAGCGCAAGGCACACAAGCCTCCCTGTCCGCAGCTGCCACCTGGCCTGGTACAGCCCCCGGCGTGAAAACGCGGACGCGTTCGGATTCGGAACATGGCGAGGGGGGGGGGGGGGGGGGGGTGGACAGTGCGAGGGGAACTAGGGGCCCTGGGGACAGGGGGGCCAGGGGGGTTCTGGCAGGGGGCGTTCACAATGGAATGGAATGTCAGTGTTTTGTGTGAGGAGAGGGGTTAGGGAGAGGGGGAGGGGGAGAGTATGGGGGGGTGGCAGGTGGCAGATTCTGCCCTTGCCGCTACACTGTGCCAGTGCTACAGCAGGTGGCATACTCCCTCTGAAAGAGAGGTACGTGGGGGTACAGTCTGAGCCCCCGGGGGGGATGGAGCCTGGCACGCAGAGAGGGAGAGAGAGAAAGAACGTGAGAGTGAAAGGGGGGGGGGGAGAAAGGGCATGAGAGGGAGAGAGGGTAAAAGAGAGGGAGAGATGCCAACAAACCATTTAATTTAATTGAATAGAGAGAATGAGATTGAGAGAGGGAAGGAGAGACAAAGGGGAAAAGAGAAAGAGAGAGAGACAGAGACAGAGAGAGAGAGAGAGAGAGAGAGAGAGAGAGAGAGAGAGAGAAAGTATTTGGGGTGTGCTTGTGAATATGCAGAGACCGAGGTTAGCGCTGAAGATAGAATGACAGACAGGGGACATGTGGAGTGACAGATAGGGTGGGGCCTCGGGGTGTAAACATGTTCAGAAACGTCCCTCAGAAACACAACCTGGAGGAACAAGAGCCCATAACTGGAGTGCGTAAAGGGTTTGTGGCATACGGTTTCTCTTCCCCTCAGATACACCATCAAAGCTCAACAGAGCCACAGAGACAAACTCAGAGGCTGTGCAGATTTTTACTATTCTTAGCGTTCTAGTTACTGTGGTATTGCTTGATAAATTTACTTGATTATTCAAGGGTGGCGGAGCAGGGCAGGGAGACAGGGCAGGGAGACAGGGCAGGGAGACAGGGCAGGGAGACAGGGCAGGGAGACAGGGCAGGGAGACAGGGCAGGGAGACAGGGCAGGGAGACAGGGCAGGCAAGGCAGGGCAGGCAAGGCAGGGAGACAGGGCAGGGAGACAGGGCAGGGAGACAGGGAAGTGCGGCAGGGCAGGGCGTGTGGGTACACTCACCCAGGATCTTGCTGATGCTGGAGTTGTGCATGTCGGGGAAGGCCTGCAGGATTCTCCGCCGCTCGTCTTTGGCCCACACCATGAAGGCGTTCATGGGCCTCTTGATGTGTCCCGAGGACGGGGTGCGGACCTCAGCAAAGCCCGGCCCTGGGGTCGTCATGGTCCCCGCTGGAGAGGGACACATTTACATTACATTCTATTACATTATATTCCGCTGATGCTTTTTATCCAAAGCAAATGACAGTGGATTAGACCCCCCCGTGACCCCCCCGTAACCCCCCCCCCCCCCCCCCCCCCCCCCCAACCCCGGAGCAATGTGGGGTTACGGGCCTTGCTCAAAGACCCAACAGCTGCTCTGATGTTATTGAGGCTATAGACTGCCCCACACTTCCCATTACTCCACTTGTGTGGATAACAGACCTGGGTAAGATACGTAACCGTTTTGAATCCAAATTCATTTCTGAGCTCAACTGATCTTGCATGGGACAACTGAGCCAACCAAGAGAACCAGAAGGCGGGGACACTCACTTTTTCAGTGTATTTAATGTCAGCGTAAAGTCAAGCTCAGTAACGCATAGAAAAGTATTTCAATCCAAAACAGTTTTGTATTCGACCCAGGCCTAGTGGTCAGTTGGCATCCCCATTCAGAGACACATAACAGCCAGTATTTGACAGACCACTCATGTATAGAGCTGGATGTGTGTTGGTTTATGGGCAGCAGTGTAGCACATTGGTGAGGCATCTGGTCTTGTAACAAAGGCTTTGGGTTACCACCTCGTGCGCTTGCTATTTGGGGGGTTCAGGCCTGGTGTTTTGCCTTCCATCACTCTGTAAAGTGTCTTTGTGGCAGACTGTAAAAGGCACTCGGCAAATAAAACTGGATTGAAATTCCCCACTGGGTTGCAGTTATTGTACCGGTGCTGAAGCTAAACCTCTTAAATAAAACATCCAAAATAAATCACAAGTAATATCTGTGCAAGACCTGGGGGGGTGGGGAGGTCAAGGGTCAAACCGGCCGGCCCACTGCAGGAAGTGATAGAGGCACAACGGAAAAAAAAGAAAAAAAGTATGTTTCTGAGTTTCCACAGCCTCTGTGTTCATACAGACACTTTAGGTGTTTGGATGACAACACAATGTGGTTTTGGAGGTGTGAAGATATGGCTGTTTTGGAATAGATGCAGTCATTTAGAAAACTTTTGTCCTCATTTCCATAGTCTGCCATTCATTGTAAAATGACAAATTTAGTGAGTCAAGTCATCAAGTGCAACAGTTGCAACAGAGACCAGATTCAAAGTGCTGCTCATTGTATTTTCTGTGCCATCTACACAGCACAGCGGAAAGCCTGTCGTTTGTTTGAACTGCTACAGCAGGGATCATCAAATCTCGAATCCAAACCTGGCCCTAGTTTTCCTTTTTTCCTTGGTAATTAACTGAACAATTAGTGCTACAGACTGTCTTCACACCTGACTCCAGGTAAAGGGAAGGTGGAAAACCAGCAGTTCACAGCCATCGAGGACAGTGATTTGCATGTCTACTCTGCTTCCCCTGATTCAGATGAGATTAGATTCAATTTTATTGTCATTGCCTTATAAGACAATTAAATATGTCCTCTGCATTTGACCCATCCTAGTTAATTTAGGAGCAGCGGGCAGCCATTGAACTGCGCCCGGGGAGCCAACTCAAGTTCTGAGGCCAGTGCCTTGGTCAAGGGCAACAGCAGGAGCACACCTAGGGGGAATTTAGACTCTCCAATTAACTGAACCTGCATGTCCTGGGACAGTGTGAGGAAAGCGCAGTGTCAGGAGGACACCCAGGCAGACACAGGGAGAACAAGAAGACCCAAAAAAAAAGGCCCATCCGGGACTCAAACCAAAAAGCAACAGTGCTACCCACGGCACCACCGCACTGCCAGAAGACACACACACACACACAAGAACATGTACGATGGCGTGCACGGGGAGTATACCCTCAGAGTCACTGCTGTGGTGGTCTTCGCCAGCTCTGTGTCCATGGGGGTCTCCACACCTCTCCCCAAGGGCCAGCCGATCCACCCGGGACACCTCCTGAGAACACACACACACACACACACACACACAAACCGACCAGGGTTAGATTCACGGCCGTCGCCATGGCAACCCGCGGCGGTGTGTCACGCCAGGGCCGGCTCAGGGCAGGCTGAGTCACCCGGGTGAGTCTCGGGGAGCGGAGGGCAGTGATACGCGGTGCTTCACTGTGTTAAAACCCACCACTTGAGCTTAAAAACAGGAAACGTGCGGTTTGAAAATGACAGCGGGGCAAACGGCAGTGAGGAGACCCGGGCCGGAGTGGACAGGAAGGAGCACAGGAAGTGCTAATCAGGGTACGATTACGAACAAAAGAGAAATCATCGCCTCTGCCCAGCACAATCATAACATGGCACAGAGAGTGTATCTCTTCTTGACGGATGTGTGAGATAACATTGGTATCTTCCCCCTCAGTCACGCCCGTACGCCGTAAACCCCCTTCCCCAAGCCTGACAGCAGACGCCATTGCCTGAGGCTCAGCTTGACCCCTGACCTTGTGTGGAATTCACAATGTGTTATTTCTGTGGCAATAAAGCGTTCCTGCGTGATTCAGGTGGCTGGCGCCTGCATGCATGGCGATTGGCCCGTTCAACCCACCTTGCGCGTGATGAGGTCTCTCTCCCTCTCCCGGCTCCTTTCGTGGGTCGCCGGCCCGGGACCCCGGAGCAGCTGCCGGGCGTCGTGAATGGCCTGGGTCACCACGTCCCCCTCCCCCAGGAACCCTGCAGCATGATGGGATACGAGCCGTGAGCGTGAGGTGCGGGGTATACCAAATCACTGAATCACCTCTCAGTACATAAACACCCCTGTACTGAGAGCTACAGGGAGTCACCATGACATACTGAATCACCTCTCTGTCCCATGAACACCCCTGTACTGAGAGCTACAGGTGCATGGAGTCACCATGACATACTGAATCACCTCTCTGTCCCATGAACACCCCTGTACTGAGAGCTACAGGTGCATGGAGTCACCATGACATACTGAATCACCTCTCTGTCCCATGAACACCCCTGTACTGAGAGCTACAGGTGCATGGAGTCAGCGTGTCATTGTACTGCTAGGTGACTGACACAACTTGCAGTGATGACAGATCCCATAAGACATGCCGAGGTGACACAGGTGAAACAGGTTCCAGAGGTCGGCACTACAGGAGGTATATTATAACACTGCACAGTGTGTGGAAGAATGCGCTTGTGGGGGAAAATGTTAATGTAAGGAGGAGAAGGGCGTATTGTTCGCTGTATTTCTTATTGTTCTCTGAATTTCTGAACCGAACAGGCTTGACAGGCAGAGTACACTTCCTCCCCAGACTTCAGAGATAAGGGTAGATAGAGGTCCATGGTTACTTTCACTCAAAATGTCATAGATGGGGACCAGCAGGTGAAGTGAAGTCCCCTGTACCCTCCGAGAGTGTTCCCCATTCTACAGGACCTGGAAATGCGGATATCAGGACCTATCCAGCTCTTCCACAGAAAACAATGTGTTGCTCCAAAGTGAACCTTGAGTGCACATGAGCGAGGCATGTGTGTATGGGTGAGGCTGTTTATGCGTACACATGCTATGTGCAGTATATGGGAGTGTGTGCACACGGGTGAGTGCATGTGTGTGCATGTGTTTCTATAGATGAGCCTCTGTGTGTGAGTGTGTACTGAGTGTGCATATGCGCGTGTTATGTGTATTGTCTATGTATACGTGCATGTATATATGTGTGTGTGTGTGTGTGTGTGTATGTGTGTGCATGAGTGTATGTGTGTGTAAATCTATTGTGAATGCATGTGTGTATGTGTCTGTAATTGTATTGTGTATGTAAGCGTATGTACAGTGGGAGAAATAATTATTTGATCCCTTGCTGATTTTGTAGGTTTGCCCACTTACAAAGAATGGAACTGTGTAGAATTTTTATCATAGGTACATTTTAACATTGAGAGACAGAATATCACAAAATAATCCACAATAACAACATCATACACATTTATAAATGTATTATCGTATTTTGCATGAAATAAGTATTTGATCCCCTACCAATCAGCAATAATTCTGGCTCCCACAGACCAGTTAGCACTCCTAATCTCAACTCATTACTCAAAACACCTGTGTCAACTCGTTACATCGTTATGTAGCTGTATAAAAGACACCTGTCCACACAATCAATCAGATTCCAACGTTTCCACCATGGCTAAGACAAAGGAGCTGTCTAAGGACATCAGGGACAACATTGTAGACCTGCACAAGGCTGGGATGGGCTACAAGAAAATGAGCAAGCAGCTTGGTGAGTTAACAACTGTTGGAGCAATTATTAGAAAATGGAAGAAACACAAAGTCACCGCCAATCTCCCTCGGTCTGGGGCTCCATGCAAGAGCTCGCCTCGTGGGATATCAATGATCATGAGAAAGGTCAGGGATCAGCCCAGTACTACACAGGAGGAGCTTGTTAATGACCTGAAGGCAGTTGGGACCACAGTCACGAAGAGAACCATCAGTAACACACTACACCGTGAAGGATTAAAATCCTGCTGCGCACGCAAGGTTCCTCTGCTGAAGAAGGCACATGTACAGGCCCGTCTGAAGTTTGCCAAAGAACACCTGGATGATCCAGAGGAGGCTTGGGAGAAGGTGATGTTGTCAGATGAGACAAAAATAGAGCTATTTGGCATCAACTCGACTCGCCGTGTTTGGAGGAAGAGAAATGCTGAGTACAACCCCAAGAACACCATCCCCACTGTGAAGCACGGAGGTGGAAACCTTATGCTTTGGGGGTGTTTCTCAGCTAAGGAGACAGGACGACTTCACCGTATCGAGGGGAGGATGAATGGGGCCATGTATCAGGAAATTTTAGGCGACAACCTCCTTCCCTCAGTGAGAGCACTGAAAATGGATTGTGTCTTCCAACATGACAATGACCCAAAACATACGGCCAAGGCAACAAAGGAGTGGCTCAAAAAGAAACATATTAAGGTCCTGGAGTGGCCTAGCCAGTCTCCAGACCTAAATCCCATCGAAAATCTGTGGAGGGAGCTGAAGCTTCGAGTTGCCAAGCGACAGCCTCGGAACCTTAAGGATTTGGAGAGGATCTGCAAAGAGGAGTGGACCAAAATCCCTCCCAAGATCTGTGCAAACCTGGTGAAAAACTACTGACCTCTTGTCCTATTGTTCTATGGATCAAATACTTATTTCATGTGAAAATATGATATAAAATTTATAAAATTTATATGATGTTGTTATTGTGGATTATTTTGTGATAATGTTAAAATGTACCTATGATTAAAATTCTACACAGTTCCATTCTTTGTAAGTGGGCAAACCTACAAAATCAGCAAGGGATCAAATAATTATTGCTCCCACTGTATATGTGTGTGTGTGTGTGTATGTATATATATGCAGACACTGACCCAGGCTGAGCGGCCGGGGGGGGCTATGCTGGAGGTCCCGGGGCCCGTACCCCCCCTGCAGGTGAACGGAGCCCAGCTCCAGGGTCTGAGGGCTGGGCGTCTTCCCCAGCTCCATGCCCTTCGGCTTGGAGGTCAGGTTGAGTGGCTGACTCGTCTCCTTCAGGACAAACAGGGGAGGGTGTGTACATTTGCACAGTTCCTACTCTTATTTCTATATTATTTAGATTCTTAAAATAACAAAACAAGAGTTAAACAAGGATAGTATCTTTGGAGGATATTACCCAAATGCTTTCAGATTCTTAGATCACAGAAATGACTGCAGAAGTGGGATTCATGTTGCATTGTTTTAGTTAATCGTTATATTCATGCAAATCGCAACAGTACATGCTTTTGCATAGGTTCCGGTTTAGAACAATGTACCAAGCAGATACACCAGTGTTCAGCACTATGCAGAATCACTACTGTCGTCATCAGCAGTAATGATCTATGTGAGCGTTGAGTAGCATAACGGCAACAGCTGCACAGGTCAAAGGAAATGTGTTCACCAGGAGATAAACCATCAGAGATGAAATGCTGAGTAAAGACTTGGAATGTCAGACATATGACTAGGGGGTAGGGTAGGAGTGGAAGAAATTTAAACCACTGCTCTAGGCACCTACTTCATTTCAGAAGGGAGTTGTATGCATAACCATATTCCATATACAAGAAAAGGACTGGTTCAGGATGTTCAGCTAAAATGCTTTTCAATGTTGTATGTGTTATGTATAATCTGTGTACCTATTACAGCTGGTACACCAGCGCACAAGAAAAAATGTGCTCATTAAAATATTAAAACGTCTCATATAAGCCCCCCCCCCCCAATGTTTAATCTCCCATTCAATCATAACGAGACAAAGCATTACCTGTCGGTGGACTGTACCACTTTTCCCAGGGGCGGAGTGGGGGTTTGGAAGGAGTGGCATGGGATACTCAACTAGGAAGCAAGAAAAGCATAACAGATAACCGTCACAGTGGAAAACTTCGCCATAAAAGACGGCATCAGTCACAGAAGCTCTCTATCCATCAATACAAGAAAACATTCCTGTCGAGACAGACTTATACTTCTTATGTTTTCACAGCGCTGCAGAATCTTCACAGTTTGACCCCCCGAGCAGAGCAATGAAGCACCCAGGTGCAGAAGGGCTCGACGGCGCTATTCAGGAGGTTCGATCGGCACGCAGAGCCTCCTGCCCGGCGCACAAACACGGCGCTGCTCCAATACAGGGGAAAATAAATAAATAAGAGCGGCACAAAGAGGCCCATTGATGAGCGCAGACAATCCGCTCCCCGCGTTATTGTGCTGTGTCGTTTACATAAGAATGCCACCGGGCCCAGTTCGACAAAACATTAGCATGCTGGAAGGCCGCTCCGGAGCGGCTCGCAGCGCGGCTCGCATCAAAGACGACGGCGCACGAACGCGGCGGTCGCTGTTGCCATCGGAAACAATTCCAGGAATCCTTTAGATTCATTTCTCGCCTTTGTTCCACGGGCCGTCTTCACAGCTCCGCACGTTTCCTCCCACGAAGCCGTTCTTGTTTATTTTAAGTTTCGCCGTTTCTACGAATGAACTTTGAAACCAATCTGAACTGTGTTTATTCAATGCTATTTCTTCAAGATTAATCTCCCATTTACGTTGGGTCACGTTGTAGTCTTTGTGATAAAAGCAGTAACGGTAAAAAAACAGATACTGTTCAACCCGGGGGACTCGCTGACCTTTTGCCTTGTCTTATTATGCCAGGAGCAACAGACTTCTCAGCGAATGAGGGATTTGGCCCTTTCAAAGGCTAAGCCAATGAAATGAGAAAACCCTTTGCACCGACATGCCCAGTCACAACACTCTAACCGTTTCTATGCAGCATTCATGTCCATAAAGGCTTTGAGCAAAAACATGGTGAAGTGTGAATGCAACCCCAAACCCAGACCACAAAAGGAGGTATTAATGGTGCCTTAAGTGAGCTGGCAGGGGACTGGGGGGGGGAGAAGAACGAGGAACTCGTGGTTGGTTGCGAGTTTCCTTTGAAGTCCTCGAGCCCTGAAAGCAGCAGTGTATCGCAGGCCGAAGCCATTCTTCCTCTTTCCTTATTGCAACAAAAGAACAATATCCCCGAGCGGACCCGATAACCCTCCACTGTCAAGAGGGCAAGGCACAGGAAACAAATAGAAAAGAGGGGGGGGGGGGGCAATCATTGCGGCTTATCCGAAGACAATTAGTTTAATGAGGTGGTGAGTGTGTGCAGCTGAACTGCCCAGGCTCAGCCAGGCCAGCTTGCTCCTTTGTGTTCGGCTAGGTCGCAATCTCTCGCTCTCTCGCTCTCATTCTCTTGTTCTCCTCTCTTTCTCTTCCTCCCCCCTCTCTCTCTCTCTCTCTTTCTCTTTCTCTGGGAGTTAACAATTGCTTTTGCCTCTCTTTTGTCCCGAGAGATGGCCTTTGTCAGAAAAATGAGCAGGGAAATTGGAAAGGTCTTTAAGGTTCTTCCATTAGCTACCACAATCATCCACAATGTGGATTGAATGGACGCATACCTGGATGGCTATCATTTGGACTGGTTGGTATACATATGGGGTCGCTGATTAAGCATACGCGGGTCCTATTCGCTATTTACAGCGATATGTAGCCCTGATCACACGCAACTCGTGTTTTCACAGCAGGAAAAAAAAAATCTAGCCTCTCTGTGCAATCAGATAACAATCAATTATAGTAACATAATAAATCATATTGAAAATTTGCAGAGATGATGGATGAAATTAAACTGTGAAATTAAACATGTATAAACAACCTGTCAATGAGCCGTCTTCATTCAGTAACAGGGCAATTGTCGGGTGAGAGAGGCTAACCTAACTTGCAGGTAATTGGCTGGAGGCTAACCTGGCTTACAGTGGATTGGCGGGAGGCTCACATGGCTCACATGGGATTGGCCAGAGGCTCATCTGGCTTACACGAGATAGGCTGGAGGCAAATCTGGCTTGCAGGGAATTGGCCGAAGGCTCACCTGGCTTGCAGGGGATTGGCTGGAGCGGCAGGCTCATCTGTGACTCAGAGGTGACAGGGAGAGGCTGGGCATTGTGGTGGAAGGCAGGGATCATCACATAAGGCATGTTCACCTGCTGGAGCACCATGCAAATAGGGTCAAAGGTCACAGGGTGACCCAGTCAAAACAGAGCAGGTCATAGGCTCAGGTTATTTAGGAAATGAGGTGAGATCTCAGCTGTGTGTGATGTTTGCAGGTGTGCATGTTCAAGCATTGTGTGGTGTGGTGTGTAGGTGTGTGTGTGTGTACATGTGAGTGTGTGTGTGTAGGTGTGTGTGTGTGTGTGCATGTGAGTGTGTGTGTGTAGGTGTGTTTATGTGTGTGTGTGCATGTGAGTGTGTGTGTGGTGTGTGTGTGTGTGTGTGTGCATGTGAGTGTGTGTGTGTAGGTGTGTAGGTGTGTTTGTGTGTGTGTGTAGGTGTGTTTGTGTGTGTGCATGTGTGTGTGCATGTGTGTGTGTGCGTGTGAGTGTGTGTGTGTGTAGGTGTGTGTGTAGGTGTGTTTGTGTGTGTGCCTCACCTGTGTGTGCCTCACCTGTATCTGCTGCTGCAGCAGGTTGATTTTGTGTTGCTGCTGGATCAGCTGCTGTTGCTGCTTGGCAATCTGCATTACAGAGTGTGTGTGTTAGCCTCCTCTACCGCACTGGGGGCAGGAAATTAACACACTACCCAACACCATCACTTCCTCCACACACACGCTGTTCTCACAGAAACACTTAACTCGGCCTAGCGAGGTCTTGACACAGCGATATTGTGTTCTACCAGAACCAGGACTAAGGCGCACAGAAGGAGCACCAGCTTTTATTTACGAGCGCCCAAAATTCCACACCATCTCACCATTTAGCAGACATTTGTATCCAGAGTCACGTACAAAGATATTAAATGAATAAATGTAATACAAATATTTATACATCTAGTTTATCTTTACTGGGGCAGAGCACTTGAAGCAATGTTACTATAAATGTGCTAGTATTAGCCAGCTGGCTAGTTTTTACCATACAGCTACAGATTTCACTGAAGCAGTTCTGGGTAAATCCCCTACCCAGGGGTTCAACCACAGCTAGCACAAAACTTTCACATAACGTTGCTGCAATGTAGTGGCAATGTTACAACACTGTCACTGCCAGTAACACTGTGCAAACATTTTCCGCTAGTCAGGCTAAGGAATCAAGCCCATAGCCTTTGAGCTATGAGGCCATTTCCCAACCACTACAGTTAGCACTGACCAGTTAGCACACTTAGTAGTGCTATCCAGTTAGCACAGTTAGCAGTGCCATGCACACACAGTTGCATAGCAACACTGGCGGGCTCACCTGCTCTTGCTGTTGCCGGGCCAGCTCCATCTGCTGCTGCTGCTTCTCCAGGAGCAGGGCGGCCATGTTACGCTGCTCAGAGTGGGCCCCCAGCAGCTGCTCCCTCAGGGTGGACAGCTGGTTTATCATCACCAGGAGCTGGAGCTCCTTCTCCGCCAGGCTCTCCGGAGTGCCTGCAGACCCAGGGGAGGAGGTGGGGTTAGAGGGAGCGCAGAAGGGAGGTTGGACTAGGCAGGACATGGGTGACCCCTCCACCACATCACCCCCTGTTTCACCTCACCTTTCAGCTGAGGGCCACTCACAGCTCCCTTCCCCAAAAACCTCTCCCTCCAGTCTCCACCCAGGAGCTTCTCTATAGTAGGCACCACTGCAGAGGAGGGGAGGAAGCAGAGTTATGGTGGAAAGACAGACGCAAACAGGTAGGAGAGGAGAGTTAAGGAAGGAGAGAGATACACGAACAGGGAAGGAAGCAGAGTTATAGAAGAGAGACTGACACAAACAGGGAAGAGACTGTATGACACTTTCAATACCTTGATTTACAAATGCGCTCTTTCTTTTCCTGAAGATAAATTCTGGCTATTCACAAACATAGTTGATACATTTTTTGCATGAAACCAGTACCCATGTTCACACATACATAATTATAACCATCTTCATTATCATTATCGTATGATGAAAACTACTGAGATGGCAGAAAGGTTGTTGCTCTCAGCTTGACAATGTGGCTCAGCACGGCGGAAGGAGTCTGGTCACAGATACAGCTCATTTTCACACGTTCGACCACAGCTTCTACTTCTGTTACTGAGTGCAGAGGGGAGACTGCCGGCAGCCATCTTACCTTCCCCAACGTTGGGCTGAGCATCAGCTCTGTAGTTACTGCCCCTTCCCGCGTTCTGACCCGGGGGGCTTGGCCTGTGTGTGTGTTCTCTCCTGGGGGAGCCCTCCTATTCAGGACACAAGCCGCCCAAGATTAATGCCGCTCATCTTCACACCATTACGATCTGATTATTTTCATTTTCATATCTCAGCCTTTATCCCGGCAACACCTCCTTAAACTTTTTAAACTGTGGTGTGCGTGAGCAGGTGCGTGTGGATGTGGCCAAAACGTTTAGGTAAGAGGGTGTCAGGGTTTGGTCTTTGCTCTGGTTTTAAGTCATTGTAATTAGAGGTTTCATTAAAGAATATCAACAGTCAACGTATTCAAACTGTCACAATCTGATTCTTTTCCAGGGATAAATTAACCAGTAGCCAGCAAACATATTTAACATAAGATTCTCCACAGAAGGTAAATAGGTTAAAGATATTTATGGACAGCATCTACTTGACAATCTCAAATTCAATATCAATTCCCAAAATTGGATTTAGGTTTCAACAGTCGACATTGGTCTCACCGTGGGAGAGTGGGTGCTGGGTGGGGTTCCAATTCGGACTTCCGCTTTCTCATTGGGCGGCTGCATGGACCAATCACAGGGCGAGACTCGCTGGGGCTCCAAGCTCAAATCTCCGGCATCCCCAGGCCCCTCCTCTTCCTCCAGTTTCACGCCCACACCCACCATGGTCACACTGCCATTGGTCTGAAGACGCAGGGCAGGGGGGGCAGGCTGACACATCCTGTGGGGGGGAAGAGGGGGGTTAGGCTCTTATCTGAAAAGAGTTGGTGTGGGTGCAGGTTCTTGCTCAAGCCCAGCACTACGACGTAATGTAATGTACGACTCCACTTATCAAGATCTTGACCGAAGACCCTATTAGTCAATTAGTTGCATAAGATTTTGTGGTGCTGACCAAAAATAAAAACCTGAAAACCTCTGGGTTAGACCAATAAAACGTAGGTCTAGTTTAAGAACCCATAAATGTTCCTTCCATAAAGTTCACTTTAACCTCAACGTGTGCAAAAAAATCCTAATTTTACAACTTACACCTTACGAGAAATCAGAAGAAAGAGCTGCAGTGTTAGTAAGGAGACTTAAAATCTGTTAATCTAGACTCGAGAAGAAAATATTAGTTTGATGATTGACAATAAGTTCAATACATTTTCTTACCTAACTGAGTCAAACTGCCTCAAGTCATTGGTAATATTTTGTCTTATCTAACAAAATAAGATTTTAAGTATAAGACTAATATACTTGTTGAGACAGACTTGTTTTTTGCAGTGTAAGTTACACTTTTCACAGTCTGCTGCAGCCCTGTCCGATCCCACTCCCTGGCCGTGCCGGGCCTGTGGAGGGCGTTGTGCTTTTCAGGGCCGCGTTATCTCCGCCGAGCGGCCGCAGTTTGTTTATGAAATCCTACGGCCGGCTGCTTTGCATGCGGAACACTGGCGCTTTGTGCGCCGCGGATTAGGCCGGGGAACGGAGCGCTTTCCAGCACCGCGCGGAATCAGACGCGGGACATCGGAAAAATGAGAGGAGCGCCTCGCCGGGAGTGTGGCGTGGGCGGCAGCCGCTCGAACAACTCCGCCATTCAGAAAATCAAACCCAGGGAAAGTGTTTGGTTGGGCGTACCAAGCTTTTATAAACCTGCCTCATGAATGGTAAATGGTCTGCATTTATATAGTGCCTTTATCCAAAGTCTCATTCACCCATACACTCACACAGCAACGGCGATTGGCTGCCACGCAACCAGCTCATCAGGATAAATTGGAGGTTAGGTGTCTTGTCTGCCACCTGCAGTTATGCATTAATGACAACCTATTGGTGTAATGTAAAAAGCTGATATTTTTTCAAGTAACTGCCTGCTAAAAAATAATTTTAATACACCCTTGCTATAGTCTGTTCTCTCATCACGGTGCCAGTGTTGAGACAGGACAGAGAAAGAACGGCTGAACCTTTGTGAACTTCAATTGAGCCGTGCTTTTCTCTCTCCTGAACAACAGGAAAAAAAGCGCACCAGACAGAGAACAAAACAAACAGAAGAGGGGGGAAAAAGTATATTTAACAGGAGAAAAAAATCCATTGTTGCAGGAGGGGAACAAAGGAAGTGTGAACAATGAGCGTGCGATGGACAAATGCACAGTGCCGCAGGAAACACAGCGGGGTAACAATACAGGCGGACTGCGCCAACCGCGCACGGCGAGCAGGGGGGGGGCGGATTATACCACTGCACCACCACTCACAATCTTCTCCACATTAACAAGCAGCCTTCACCTGCACATATAGGCCAGGTTCCGATCCGTAGAGTTGACAAAATACAATTTAAAAAAAGGTAATCAAGGCCACTTCAAAAACACGAGTCTGCAAAGGCGAGGGCTGCAGTTCATTTTTGTACGCAGTGGGGTTAACTGTGGAATTCATACGATCCTACATCCAAGAACGCTGCACTTCTAAACACAAAATCCATTTAGCGGTCAGTGGCTCCAGCGAACAGCGGGGATGTTGAAAGTCACGTCCGCCAATCACGACCACTTTGACCGAACCCATCCCCCCACCCCCCTTGCAGGCTCCCACTTGGTTAAGCCCGAATGTCGTGCCAGCCAACCGTCCCAACCTGAGCCCTTGGTATGAGTATGAGGAGGAAGAGGAAGAGGAGGAGGAAGGGGGGGGGGGGTGGCTACGTCTCTTTCTATTCTTAGCGCTGCGGCCCTCGGGTACTGGGCAGTACCACCCTTTCCTGCGCCGTGGACCTGCTCCCTGATTCCTATCGGGCCTTCCCCACGCCAGTGTGTCAGTGCCCCTAGCCCCAGGGGAGCCCAGCGGGCTGGGAAGAATGGCATTTCTAAAATACACCCCCCGCCCCTCACCGCCCCCTCACACTCAACCCTCCTGTGGGAACCTGCCTCAGTATTCTGGGGACTCACAGCCCTGACTCACGGGGCCAGACGATAGCAAGACAAACAGAGAGAGACACAAAGAAAGGGAGCGAGAGAGGGGAGGATGACAGACAGAAGTATGTGTAGCTACAACAGATGACCCAGGACAGGCTGGGACACAGCTGAGCCAGACAGTGTCATGCACCTCAGAGCTCAAACCGTCTGCATTTCCGCTCAAGTCTCTCTCAGTCCTCACACTAAACCAGCCATCTTCACTCCTGGAGACCCGCAAGGCCTGCTGCTTTCTGCTGTTACTCAGCACGTTATCGATCAACGAAAGCAGTTAATTACACAGTTAACGCACCTCACTCTCCAGTGACTTCATCAGCACCACTTAGACTAGCACCTTTTATAGCTCACCAGGGACACCACAAGTGTTAAAGCACATTAATGTGGGCATGAAGAAGGGGGTTTGGATGCCTTACGTTTCTGCGGAAAGCATGGCTACAGTAGTTGATGAAATAAAGTCAGAAACTAGGCCGTTTTTGAGTTGAAGGCTCACGTTTGGCTGGCTCTAGATACTTGTC
Organism: Conger conger; assembly: GCF_963514075.1. Lineage (NCBI taxonomy): Eukaryota > Metazoa > Chordata > Actinopteri > Anguilliformes > Congridae > Conger > Conger conger. The sequence continues at coordinate 19,524,240 of NC_083773.1, read as the reverse complement.
AGTACAGCAAGTAAATAGCGTGAGAGAAGTTTCGCCCCCCCCCCCCCCAACCCCATTCATCACAGACCTAGCCAGGAACGGTTTCTGGAGGGCTTGTTTATAAAAAGAAGGGTTTCTTGAAAAGAAAAACAAACACTTAATGCCAGCATATCAACACTTCAACAAGAGTGACAGCTCACCTGACAGGTTTGTGAATTGAGAAAAAAAAGAAAAAAAAAAAGAAAAAGAAATATATGTATATATTTTTTTTACATTCAAACAGCATGTGGCACCAGATGCCCAGAAGAGAGCACACAACATTGACGCTAGCAGATAAACGCATACAGGACAGCGCATGAGGATGTGTGTTCCCACTTCCCGTGACATCCTCTCCGCAACGTTCAAGGGGAAATGCGGAAAAAGCTCCAGAACCCCGGGAAGGGACCTGCCTACGACACGGAAAACCCATCAACCGGAAGCGGGGCCTTCCGACGTCCTGGCACTGCCAACGCAGCGCACCTCTCTTCCAAACAAGTGTGTGCGAGCTTTACAAATATTCAAAAAAAACGGGCAGCGTTGTGCCTGGAAGGCACACACGCCTGTAAAAACGTGATCTTTCCCACAACCCAGAAGAAAGCAGAGCGCCCGTTTCAGGAGGTGCTGCGACACGTTGAGTAGCCTTCCCCCCCCGCGGGCATGACCCATGCAAATGCCATTGTCTCCTCATCAAAACAGAGCGGGGCGGTTAGCGCGACGTGCCAGCGCATTGTCCGTGCGCGGGGAGCGCTGGGAGCGCGTGAGCTGTGGGAAACAGGCCGGAGACAGAGACGAGCCGTGACTCACAACGCACTGCTTAATAGACACATGGCGCTGCATCTGCCAGCACAGGAGCTCGTCAGGGGTCAGGAGGAGGCTGACTGCTTACCGCCACGTTGAAATCCAACACCTCTTTCCCTCCATCCGACGCCGGGGCTCTCCCCCGGAATTTTCCGCAAACAACCGGGAGCCCTGGGCTTTCACCTCACAGACCAAACAGCCCTGGCGTTTTAAAGCTCTCCCAGAGACGCGTGCGATCCCCCCCTCCCGCCCTGTAAGAGTAACCGCGAGGAGCGCACGACCGGGCCGGGTTAGCCAGTTTGTCGTAGCGCCAGAAGGAAACACCTGCCTCAGCTTAGAGAGGGTTACCGAACTGCAGCCGCACAAGTCCGTGATCGAACGCCTACTGCAATGAAGCAAATGTTTACCACCAACCTGAGCCTGGTGCTGGTGCACTGAAAGGGAAGGCTCTCGGCGTAGAGAGCAGACACAGCTGCCATGGAGACACTGACGTGTGCCACTTTCCAGCCATTCTACCAACCTCTGGGGTGCGCGCTCTGACTCTGTCCACAGAGCTTTGTCCCCCACATGGACCTCCCCTGGCCACCTCGGAGAGCCCGCCAGAGAAGCGCTTTGTCCCAGGAAAACACGGGGCTTTGATCTTCCTTGCGAGTGGAAGTGTGCTTTCCCTCTCTCCCCGCCTCTCTAACTCAACCTCAAACTCTCACACTCGCTCTCTCTAGGACACATGCTGGGAAGAGCAAGTCAACAGAGAGCAGTCCCTGGCCAGCAGTGTTTGCATTATGTACACAGCAGTACGCCACTGGCTCTTGTGGCCGATGGCAGAAGATATGACACTTATTTCCAGATGAGTATCAAATAAGATCAGAAACAATTGTACAAGTTCACTTTAAATGAAGCTACAGGGCGTACAGTAAGCACAATGGACACACACACGCATTAGCACATAAAGGAGGAAACTTGTCCAGGTGCTTCTATATAAATAACTGCCAGCACAAGTTAAAAATCAACCTCTTTAAGCTGGTAAGGCAACAATGGGCATAATGTCACCTCTTTTGGAATAATACAGAACGAGCTCTCGGACAGGTCAGAGAACAAAAACATAAAGAAAAAGGTGTTTTAGAAAGTGTTTTAGTAGAGAAAAAAGTTTTTTTTCCCCCCCAAATAAACAGGTGCCTACATCAGGTGAAATGGGCGATGGTGAATGTATCAGGAGTATATGTAGAGTGACAACACTTTCACACTTGAGAAAGCGGACAGCACGAGGAGTGCTGAGTGAATGAAGCTGTACACTGTACAGAAGTTAAAGCCCTGGGCCCCTGCATTGTACATTAACTCCATTTCCACTACGGAGAAAAACATGCCCCATCACCATGAGCGAGAATGTGCAACCCCAACTAAGAATTCTTATGAAATATTTACCCAGAAATGTAGAAATGTAAAAATATCCATGCGTATACATGTGTAAAATATTCGTACAGTGGCCGTATCGGCGAGCGGCTGTAGGCAGTACACGTCTGCGCTCTCAGGGGGTAAACACAAAGGCTCTCTCAGGTGTGCGCTGGCCCTTTTGATCTCTAGTACCAGGTCAATGAGCCGGGGGACCAGGCCGGGGGACAACACGAGCATTCAAATCCTGCCAAACGTCACCTGTGCCTTCAGGATCAGAGAAGGGCCCCTTCTGCACGATGAGGCTGAAGGGGGCTGGAGGGAGTATGGTTAGAGTGGGGTAAAGGGGAGTGAGCGCTACGTGCCCTGACGTTCACGGTCGACCGCGAGTGAAGGCCACCCAAACCCGGAACCTTCCTCAGAAAACCGCCGCAGGTGAGTCGAGCGTGACAGACAACCCGCCCGACGCCCCTCTGCTATCCCCGGGGGCGACCGTTACCCCGGTAACCCCTCGGTCACCCCTCACACGCTTCATTCGAGCGCTCCGGTGGCTCTGAACGCCCCGGTCATGGAGTTCCAGCTCCGCACAGACACAGACGGACATACAGACGACACAGACACGCGCACCCGCACGCCAATGCGTTTGTCTTAACTGCCCCAGCCAGACCGGATCGGCTCTTGGCCTCCCGCTTTTCAGAGCGGTCTAAATGAGACGTATAAACGGGATGATGACACAACTCGCCGCTCTGCAGAGAACCCAGCAGTGCTGCCCCCCCCTCTCCCCCCACCCCCCACCCCCTCGCCTTTCAGAAGAGCAGGTTAGAAAGCAGGAGCCATTATCCCGCTTTCTGGGTCTGAAACAGTTCTGTTATTGTGCTTCTCCACCAAAGGGCTACGGTGGCATTCATCTGCGATAGCAGGGGGGGCCGTGTGGGGGGGGGGGGGATTGAATAGGTGGAGCACAAAAACACACTCAGGATAAAGACGTACAGAGCAGGGAGATAAAGGATCTTCATGAAGGGTCTTTTTTGCAATAGCCTTTTTTCCCCACTACTGCCCCCCCCCCACCCCACCATATTTTTTTTACCTTCAGGCAAAGAAAAACAAAAGAGAAGACGATAAATGAAGAGACTTCTAAGCCTGGACACACTTTAATATCATATCCTGATGTCCTGATTCAGCTGGCCCTACTTCAGTGGCAGTGTGTGTGCGTGTGTGTGTGTGTGTGTGTGTGTCCACGGCAGGGCACATGTTCTGTTGGAGGAAGGGGCAGAAGTGGGGGTTTGGATGGGTTACAGTGAGGGAGGGGGGGGGGGAAGATAGAGGATAGATATAACCCCACACTGCCTGCCCCACTAGCACAGCAAACAGAGTCCTTTAAGACCGAACAGCAGAGCGGTTGTGCGTCGCCATGGCGACCAGGCCAGCTCTTTGTGGAGCGAGGAGAGCAACAGGTACTCCTGAACAACGGCTGGTCCCAGCATTGTGTCCGCACTGGAGAGAGAGGGGAACCTGCCATGGTTCAAACTTATTAGGCCTGCAAATGGAAACGTGCAAGCGTGCGCGTTGCTGTGCGTGTGTGTTGCAGTGCGTGGGGTTTCAGGAAGAATCATATACAGTGATTAACCTGTTCATTAAAATTCAGTCAACCTTTAAAGCTTTTTTCTGTTCCCCTTTAACGGTTTAAATGGGTGCACACGCACATGCACACACACACAGGGGGTCCACACTCTGCCCATTTTGAGTGGGACCACTGACATGACCAAGCTGTAGATGGGAAACAGGTGAATGGACATGCTCTCCCAGAACGGGCACAGCGGAAAGCAGCGGGGCTCTAAGGGCTGGGTGAAACCAGGAGCTACAGCAGGAGCACGGAGGAGGAGGAGGAGGAGGAGGAGGAGTTGAACAGGGCACATGTAGAGAGGAAGAGGGGGGGTGAAGCCGCAGTCAAGTGGCTCAGGACATCCTGTGAGGGAGCAGGAGAGACCCCAGCCCCCGGAGGGGAGGGGGCACACGCGCACCAACCATCACAAACAGGATACTACTGCTACACAAGCCCGGGCAGGAAGGAGGAAGCAGCAGAGAGAGAGACAGAGAATGAAAGAACAAAAAATAGTATAAAATAGAGTGTGAGAAAGAAAAAGGAGAGTGAATGATTGAAAAAATGAAAAAGAAAGAGTTAACAAGAGCATGACAGAGAATGAAAGAACAGCAGAGTAAGAGAAACAGAGAGAGAGAGAGAGAGAGAGAGAGAGAGAGAGAGAGAGAGAGAGAGAGAGAGAGAGAGAGAGAGAGAGAGAGAGAGAGAGAGAGAGAGAGAGAGAGAGAGAGAGAGAGAGAGAGAGAGAGAGAGAGAGAGAGAGAGAGGAGAACGCATTAAGCTGCAAACCGGTTCTTCTCCTTGGGCAGGAAAGCGTTTCTCGTGCCGAGGCTCATTTGGAGCGGGAGATAAACACGGGCCTTCAGCAGAGGCACACCAGAGGCACACCAGAGTCAAACCAGAGTCAAACCAGAGTCAAACCAGAGTCAAACCAGAGTCACACCAGAGGCACACCAGAGGCACACCAGAGGCACACCAGAGTCACACCAGAGGCCTTCAGCAGAGGCACAGGCCCAGCCCATGCCTATAGCAAAACACACAAACCCCTCACCAAAGCCAGAGGGACAGCACAGTCAAAGCTCACAATGACAGGAAATAATCAATTTCTCCCTGAAAGCACACACACATGCTATTAGCAGCTCTGCGTGTCCACTTCAGAGAAAAACACACTTCTCAAAGGGCTCTCTGGAGGAGCACAGGGCCGTGATTGACATGACGGGACTCGTTCTCTTTTTTTCAGAGCTAACCTTCACATCCTGCAAGTCGTTTTAAAAAAGCAGAGATGTTTGAAAGGCTTATAGGACAGGCTTTTGTTGATATCTGAAAGAGAACGGTTAAAGAGGAGGGCTAGAATGAACAGGCAAAAATTTAGGTGTGACAATAAATCCACGATAATACCGGGGAATTATTTACACAAGAGGCGTCCATTCCATTTTTCCTGCAGAAACGTAACTTTTCATTTCTCTTAGTTTCATTTAGTATAGAGTCAGCCGAGGCATTGAGCCAAAATCATAGCCAATTATGGCACAGAATCTGAGGAGGCAACTGAAGGCAAATGCACTTTGATGTATTTTATATAAAGAATATAAAATATAATATTAAAAAAATATAAGAATATTAAAAAAATATGAAATATATATATTTTATATGCATTAAAATAAAAAACATTAAATCCGTGAAAAAGTACTTTGTCCAGTTTGTTAAAGCAATAAGGCCAAATTCTTCGTTTTGTTATTTTATGTAGGTCATCACCCGACCAAGAAGCAAATGCTGTCGAGAAATAAAACATAACCATGGTGGAAACAGTGTGAATCAGTGAAACAGGGCGGAAATCACCGGTTCCACACTGATACTAAAGACAGTCTGGAACTCCATTACAGACAGCAAAGGAAAATGTCACCACTCTTCCACACTACCCACACTGCATTACGTCTCCCCATGACCCCACACTGATCTAGACCACCCCAAGAAACCCTTCTGGAACCTTCTGCTGCACATGCAATCCAACTGCGACATTAACACAACATCCCCAGCATGTGGTTAGAACATTCCAATGCAGATGTAACGATCACTACTGGTAACAGAAAGCAGGGGTTCTCAATCTAACATTCTAAATTGTTAATTATATTGTTATTCTTATAAGCTGACCAATAATTAGGAGGATGAGTGTATCAAACGGAGTCATTAGACATTTTTGCACAAAGGGAAACAAACTATAATGCACTGGTAGTACAAGCGCTGCCCCCAAAAAAAACTCAAACTCGTCAAACAAACAAATAAATAAATGAAAATAGAGATTTAACAGCAGATTTTTTCCGGGGGTTGAATCACCCGTACGGGTGTTCACCATTTGATCAAATTATCTAGGATAACATTAATCAGGGAAAACATAATTATTTGTCATACGGAGGGGAAACACTTCAAATAACAAAACGACAACAAACAAAAAAAAAAACAATTGCAAGCTTAAAGCAATAGATCATCATAACAGTGTCAGATACTTTGAATATCTTGATTTATTAATTCCAACTTTGAAAGCATGGGAAAATGGTCTCATCGTGTCAGGTCATGTCACGAGAGCGCATACCGGGACGGGCACCTGGGGCATGTTATGAGCTCTCCATTGTGGCTGCATTGTTGCGCAGTTAGCGCAGGGTTCCCGTCACACCAGAACGGCCGTGGCACGCAGCTCCGCACACTTACACATTACACGCTGCGTTATACGAATGCCGAGAATTCCTCCTCGTGTGACGAGAGGAAAGGGAGAGAGCCCTGGATTCTCTAAAAACAGGTGCGAGGTGGACTTTACCATTCTGGAAAATAGCATAAATCATATTCCTTTTGAGTTACGCTGACATTATAATCCTCAGTGAATGCATACAAGCGTTCAAATTCTTTAAGTATTAAGAGAGAGACTTTTTCTTCGCAAGCTCTGGAACAATGTGAAAATGATACAGGCATGCAGTTACAGCATTTATGGGGGCCCTCTAATAGATCTAAACTAGATCTTGCCTTTTTCAGATCTTGCCAGCACAGCCCCCATCTCATGCTACTCTCCGTTATCACTGTCAGTAAGAAATCACATGACTGAAGATTACTGAATAACCTGCTTTTTATTATTACAGTCTATTTGAAAACAACCAGCTACCTCACTTTTAAGGATTGTAGATATGTTCTTGACAAACTGCAGAAAGAATTTCAAGGAGAAATTCCACAGTTGTTCGAAAACAAAAATGAGCTTTGGTTCAACACATTACTGAGGCTTTCAGAGCAGTATATTTGGTGAATCCATGAAACAACCAACTAAACACATGACCTGGGGTCAAAACAGGCCTACATAATACCTGGAAGTACCTTTAAGATACTATCAGATTTACACATTAAATAAATATACCTAGGCAAACTATAACTGAATACAAGAAATGCTATTTGCAAGTAACCATTATGTGGCAATACGGTGCCAATGAAAGTGTGAGTGAATGGTCTGCTGTTTTATTTGGATTAGAACAGTGAAGGAAAAAAACATGCAAATGCACTGGAAATTATTTCCGTGTCCTGTTGATAGTGTGTGAATGCAAGCACTGTGTCAACAGGCCTGTTCCAAAGCATCTGAGTGAAAAGAATGAACAAACAAATGTTTAGCTTATGCTGAACAACGACAAGCAAATACTAACCCCTGTACGGGCAGACAAACAGGTCCCAAACAAAACGCATTATTCTGAATAATGCAAAAAAAAAAAAAACAATTTAAAAACTCAGTTAATTTCGGTACCTATGCAACATTCAGAATAAATATGGTTGCTTTAAAATTATTTAAAATAACAACAAAAGTTGTTTTACATTGTTTACCTGCCGTGCAAAATCATTTCACATAGCAAAGCTTTGTGTGCGGGAAATCCTTACAAATGGTCCTCTCCACACTTTATGCCATTATCTGATATCCGTTTAGAACAATCTTCGTCTCAGATGACTAACAGTACGAACGTGTCTGTTGTCTAATAGGCGGTCTGACTTGCAGGAAAGTGATTCTCATACATCACAACAGAGCACTAAAGTAAATTGATTACTCAATAATGAATTAATACAACATACTACACTATGCAATACATTGTGCAAAATATCAGGCGTTATGCATGGTACTGCGCCATTATATTTAAAAAAATTGTTTTGGTAGCAAATTGGTAGCAAAAGTGTTAAGACAATAAATAACTGAGGACACTACAAATACACAAATAAAGTAGTCATAAATAAACTAATAAACATATAGTATTATATAAATGTAATTGTTTAAAAATTATTTTCTTTCACCTCTCACTCTATAATGCATTTTGCTACGCAAAAATTTTCAACGATTTTACTATACTATTGGTTCACAAGAAACAAAGTGGATTTGAGTGCAGGTAAGAGCTCTTTAGAGCAGGGATGGAATAAGTGAGCCTCATATCTTGAGTTTGTGAAGCAGGTTCCTCTCTGCCCCAGGAACAACAGAACACTACATAAACACACTAACGGAGGTGCGCCATTCCATTTCAATTCAGAGACATGCACTGCTTTCCAACGGCAATCATTTTCAGATTTAATTTCCCTTTGTGCAACTCACAAATCAAAGCCAAAAGCAAAGAAACAGTGTTATGATTTCAATATTAATAAATTAAGATGTGTTGAATCTGTGAATTTCATGATCAAATCTGAATGAGAATGATGGGCTAGGGAATAGATGGGTAATAGGAATCAGACATAACTAAAGACACCTTCTTTCATATTTGTACAACCTGCACAAAGTCTTTCTTTTACAGATGGGGAGTCATTTTCTGAGACAATCAATATCATTTCAGGTTCAGAAATTTTGGAAACAGCATCTAAACCTGCTAAAAAAATGCTTTGAGAAAATAATCATAGAAACAGCCAAATGTGTGACTTTTTGCAGGTGGTGGAGTTAAGAAAATAATTAACAAAGGACCAGACTTTAGGAAAGATCTCTTGTTTTCACTAGAGACAGTGAATACCTGTGAGAAGTATCGTCTCAGCAATGCACTCCCATTACCTCAACTAGTGTGTGTGCTGTTCTATAACCCATTAAAACAGGGGCATTTCTACACAACTTCTCATCAATACTAACAAACACAACTATCTAAAAAAATTTAACAGTATTATACTGCCACAGAGATTTCACTGTTCAACAACACAAGCCAATGATGGACATATTGGCCCCATTCTAACTTGTAACAAAAATGTGTGTGCATTACAAAAGAGGTAATATTACAGCAGGGAAAAAACATTATACGCAAGACACACTAATACGCACAGAATATACATATACCACTATAGATACCACTAAATCAAGAAAATGTATGCATGAAACAGGTGAAAATAAATACAAATACATTTTAAAAATAAGAAATAATGAAATATATTTAGCCTATTTCAAAAACATATTTGCCACCAAAGGATTTTCAAAAATGAAACAAATGTTCTTACCTCCCGATATTAGACAGAGGCAACGTCTGCAAAACAATAAAGGCGAGTTGTTCTAGAGAGATAAGAGGTAGCTGCAGCTGGGTTCTCTGTCAATTACTGAATAGAAACCCAAAAGCTGTGTTCCATTATTATGGCTCTGTTTCTGATTTCCGGTTCTCTACACAGGGGGTGCTATGTTGATGAGCGCTGGGTTGGTTTGGGGCGCGGGGAGTGGGCCAGTTTGACTTTTCTTATCAAAGTCAAAATCTGTGACGATCCGGCATTCTCAGCACTTCGCGTCAAACCGCAGATAGGAGAGAACTTATTTAGAACTATTTATAAAAAAGACATTTCAATCAGTCCACATTTGTTTGCCGTTAGTGCGCCAGGAAATGAATGATAGACAGATAACATGGATGCCTGTTATTGTAGCAAGTTTGTCATTTTTCGTTGTTGCTTCACACACCGACAACATTTCAGCCGCACTTTCAAATAACAGTGTCTGGCCTTACACTGGGCCTGTTCGTTCGCTAATTACGAGAAATCTGAACGGCGTAGGCCTGCAGAGGACAACAAACCTGCCTTTGCCCCAAATTCAGAGTCTGGAGGTCATTCCACGTAAATAACACAAGCAGCCCACATTCACTCTTACCGAGAAAGAATTAAAACTACATTTACATTAACCCAACATTTTTTCCCAACACTGTAGCTTTTGTTCTGTTAAATAACTAACACTGAAACCTTCATTTAAGCAAGTGATTAGTACTTCCATTATGAAATATTCAATTAAACTACCTATTTGTTCTCTTTTCACCTTCTTATACAAGGTTAAACTACCGAAATATGTGCCACACCACGAAAAAAAACCTTTGCTTCTCCCACATAAAGGCACAATTAGGGTGTGCAAAATAAGCAAGTAAGAACTTGCAGTGGAGTATACATTCCTTTAATCTCTTTTCAGCTTCATGATAAAAGGAAGAAATCATTAGATGGAGACTCTCAACATCTCAAGGACTTGACACGAAAAAGCTTGTTCAAAAAGCCACAAGGCTGCTTTCAAGACAAAGCAAAACCTGAGATGGGCCTGTTTTGAGAAATAAAGGATGGACATCAACAAGGGTCACAGATATGTGTATGCGTGACGAGTCCACCAAAGCACTAAATTAGGGGGTCATTATCACATACTGACCTGAACAGAAATCGAATTTAATTTCAAGCCACAGGACACGCATGCGAAAATGAATATTGTGTGAAGAAATGCTTGATGAATAATTCTGACAAATGAATGCCATTCTCTCTTAATTAGATATAAGTTCTATAGAAGCTTTATGTCTAATTCAGCTCAAGTCATTACTGCGGTACATTGAAATGTCCAGCCAATTTCTGTGGATACCCCGACCTAATAACTCCAGGTTTGTGTTAATGGCAGTGGGACCGCGGAACAGAATTTGAGCTTAAAATTGAATAACTGCACCAGAACTGAGTATATTTCCCTAATGATGCAATCATTCACACCCTCATATGGAAGACCATTCATAGACCATTGTTAACTACAAAGTCGTAAAGAAATGCTCTTTGTCTGACAAGTATATTTTCCCCATTAAGTGAGTAGAATTATTATTTTTTATACAAAGATAACATGTTGCCCACCAACTCAGTTCTACAAAGACGACAAGCCGAAAGGGGGGGGGGGGGGGGGGGGGGGCAGGACCCATATCTAGATTATTTTTTTTGCTATTCTGTGTTGTGATCTTGTTCACATTCTTAGTCTTTCCTGTCAGTGAGCACTTTTTTTAAATGAGGTATTTATTACTTATTTTTTAAACCCAGAGATGCTCTTCTGCATATCACTGCTGTAATGTGTGGTTATTTGCATTACTGTCACCTTCCTGTCAACTTTTACCAGGCTGGCCCTTCTCCTCTGACCTCTCTCTCTGCAGAACTGCTGCTCGCTGGATGTTTTCTGTCTTTTGCACCATTCGCTCCAAATCTAGACTGTTGTGCATGAAAAACTCAGGGGATCAGCAATTTCTGAGATACTCAAACCACCCTGTCTGGCACCCACAATCAACCCACAAAGTCACTTAGATCACATTTCTTCCACATTCGGACATTAGGTCTGAAAAACAGCTGCATTTAGTTGCTGCCACATGATTGGCTGGTTAAATGTTTGCATTAACAAGTTGATCTACCTAATAATGTGGTCACTGAGTGTATAATCAAGGCAATATAGTTTTCCTCTGTTGTACCATTTTGAGCACAAGCAAATAAATAAATAACTGGACGCAGTTATCAAAATTGCATGAAGCATTTGATCTTGCAAGAAGAAACATGTTCACTTGCATTTCGGGAGTGTGGCCTTGTTTCACTGTTTGACAACCAGAACCAAAAATGTACCTCACTGTTTCAACAATTACAATGATTTTCAAAACACCATTATTCTTTTTTTCTTTCTGACCAGTGAGCATTACGGGCGCAGTGGGAAGCAGAAATGTCCATTAGCCCCGGGAAGCACAGTTAGCGCTACTGTTGAGCTCCTCCCATTCGCTCCAATGGAGGAGGACACCACAGAAAACCTGCCTTATCCACCGGACTTCTCAACGCATCTTAAGGGACATGACGTTTCCCATGACAGAACACAGAAAACACAATTAGATGTACAAACACCTGTACAGGTGAGCTTATGCTGTATACAGAATCCAGTGACCAGCAGAACACAATAAGAGATGCCACACTGCACTGAAGGCACACATTCAAGTGCCACATTCAATCCCAGTTAAACTTATTCACTGCAATACAACTCCCTCTAAATTTACTGCAAACCCGTGTGACAGGATAGTCCAAAAGTCCCTGAACTACTTTACAAGGGTCATATTTAATAGCCAAACTGTAAAATACAACACAACCATGCCACAGAGTGTAAGGGGCCTGTAAAAAACCATTATACCAGCATCCAAGCACCAAACATATCATCTGCAGACTTGTAGGTTAAGGCAGTTCTTTTCTTTGCCATTTTTATTAAATACGAGTACAGATCACTTTGATTTCAGATCCAAATAAATGAGCGCGTGAGGAAAATGAGAAATAACGCGTTAGAGGCATAGACAAGAGTGGATTAGACACATGCGCACCAATTTAAATTACGTTTCTATAAAATTGCATTAATTAAAACCTATGCAAATTAAACAAAGGAAGACGAACTAAATCAAGAATATGAATATCCGAAAGATCAGAAATCCCTCTAAGCGCATGCGTAGGCTACTTCAGCAACTGTTAAGTTGTGTTGTGCCGGGAGCTGGGTCGAACATGACGGGCACGGTCAGTCAGTCTCTCTCTGCGACAAGAAAGGGGGCATTCCTATTCATCGCGCCCAACAAAGGCGGCGATTGATCTTGGAGGAGGGTCCGAGGTCCCGCTTCAGCTAGCTACTATGCCAGCATACTTAATATTACTGCGGTCCTCCGCTTTCAGGGAGCGAGGCGCAACGGAGGGCGAGAGAGAGAGAGACGGAGAAGGAGTGATGGAGAAAAGGTCAGGGACTCCCCGCTGACAGCGGGCTTTGTGCACAGCCAGCGACTGTGAAGCCAACACTCGCCGCCACTTTGCCAACTTCCCTTTTAATGAGCCGTCGACATGCTCGGCAACAATAGGAGCGCGGGACTCAGGTGCTGGAGTCATTCGCCAGACACCGTCAGGGGTGCGGTGTCGTCACTGGGGTCACGCATCAAATAGAACAATCTTGCTAGCAAACACCTCCAAACACCCACTCACATTGTTGTCTGCATGCACTCACATACCACAGCAAATTCCTTGTACGTAAAAACTACATGGCGAATAAAGTGATTCTGATTCTGACTAGCGCGCACACAATTCCAAACACCTGTTTTTGTTTTCATTCCACTCGAAACAAACCGAACAGCCGTCTAAAGATCCAAACAGGTAGAACAGTATGGGCAGCGAGAGCGAATGGTGTCTTTAAAATGACCCCAAACTCAGTCTGATCACTACCTTTCTTAGACAACTGTGACTATTACGAGTAGTTATGTACTTGTGCGCACTAAACTAAAATACGAAATGTGTGAGCAAATGTCACACATAAGGATAGAGATAACATAGCCATCGCACTCCAGCTAGACTGAACATTGTTTTCAAACACGCTGCTCTCTGCGAGCTTCTGCAAAATAGCTTATCGCTGGAGCACTGACATTCACTTTGACAAGGGGATTTAGTGAACTTGTCAAACTGGCCCACCTAAACATACTTAACTTGCGCTACTATTGGTTAGGCTACTTAATATAATCTAGGCTACTAAATATAAAATTAAGATTTAATTTCCTTGCACAAATCATTTCAGATTTATCAATGACGGATTAATTCAAAATGAATCCGAAAATATCCAACGAAAAGCAAATTGTACGGTTGCCAATAATGTAAATGTCTTTGAGCACAGGCGTGCCCTGATAAAAGTTAAATTACTTTCGAGAAACCACGCGGCGTATACTACAGCGCGTAACTATAGTGATCGAAATCGCTGCAGCATAAATAGTGCAGGCTACTTGAACGGTTGGTAATTAAAACAACAATTATTTTCATTTTGCACATTTGGTATTGGCAGGTTATCTACTGCTAATGGCAGACTGATGTTGGTAATTGCGAATAGCCTACTACGATCAAGCGAACTTTGTTGAAGTAGGCTAGCCATGCATCGGCGTAATCGTCATAATCATTAAACTAGCTCGCTAACAATACATCATTATGGCGAATTTAGATATTACCTGGACATAATATTGCATATTAAGCCAGAGCTCGAAAGACGTTTGCCTAAGCACGGATACACTGAAATGTTTTCAAGTGAAGTCTGCAGCTCAGTTCGCGAATGAACTTACCACTCCAGGGAAACCCGTTCTGTGCGGACTTTTTTTCCTCCTCTCCTGTTTTCTGAATGGGCAATTTGTTATTTCACAGCACTGGAAGCGTGGTTCCACTAAACACTTGGATGTCGGAGAGACACTTAAGTAAAGCGGTGTCAGATACTCAACCTATAATGCAACAACAGCAATGATTAAAGTAAACCAGCGTAAGCTATCAACACACCGCCAATTCCCACCCGTCCCTCCCAGACTTTCTGCTATTTTGTTTCCAACATTCTGTCTCCCTACCATTCACCTCCCACTTAAAGGGGCAGGTCTTTTTTCCAGTCGACCCAGCTTTAAATTAATTTAAAGGTTCGACCCAAATATCTGCGTCAGATTTCAGGTGGCGCTTGGGGCACAAACATCACCACGGTCAAGCAATACATTTGTTCTATTTTTTTTAAATGTAAAAGCAAACAAGCTGTTAAAGCATATGAGATTTGTAAACAAAGGATTTTATTATTTTTGTATTATTCATTTTTCTTTAACCCTCTCGCGCAATTTGATCAACATTGTATACATCGTCTGTGCCAGCTCATTAGCTACATGCTGTATGGGCCACTTAATCTATTTGTAAAGTAAAAAAATAATAATAATAAATAACACTACCATGGGAAACTGACCCCAACAAACATGTCCTGCAAAACAATTTATAGTGATGGACAATTCATTTAAAGTGTTTATTATAACAGAAATGCAATACAGCTACACACCAAACCAGGATATGCGCAAACAGGTCAACACATTTGTATAACTATATAGTGTATATAGAAAACAACACCAACAATAATAAAAAATAATAATAATACTAATAACAACACATCTATACTGATGGTCAATACTTTTCTGAAGAATATAGAATAAAACTTTTTTGAGAATATACAAGATAAGCTTCCTTCCCCAAGCTTATCTTGTATATTCATTCTGGATATTTTTTTTTTCCATTTAATTGTGTCACATGGATAAGATGACAATGCAATGCATAATTCTATAACTTATTGCACTACCCAGAGCTAATGAGTAAACAGAGGAACAAGCCCACTTCACTGAGGGACACATTTCAGGCAACACAAGGCCAAACGTCCACATATTCCATGAAAGTGCATACTGAAAACATCCTGAATATTCAGGTAAACACTGCGATTTAACTGCCAGACAAGCAGAAGATCCCGGTGAGGCGGTCAGGTGTGTTCCAGCGCTCAAAGTGTTAAGGACCCGTTTTATGTCTTTCTCTCTGCGTCCCCCCCGTGCACAGCGAGTCTCCGTACCGCAGGGCGAGAGCCGAAAGCCGATGTGCCATTTCTAATCCCCACTGTTCCTGCCTTTGTGTTAAAAAACCCAGCAGGAAGTGGGAGCTGGGCAGACAACAATTAACAAAAGAGCTGTGAAGAATACAATTAGCCATCAATAGGAAACCACAGGCCTTTGTGCCTGTTACCATGGAGATGTTCGACTACCACTATTCCAGGATTATAGACCTTTCCACTTTTTTCCCTCCTTTCTTTCGCTCCCTTGTTTCTTCCCTGTCCATCCTATCTTTTCTCCCTTTTACGTTCCTCCTTTATGTTCTTGTCATTTTGGTGTCACGTGGGAGATGTGGAAGGCAGCACGAGCGTCTCTACCTTTGTCTCCTCCACACTGAGGCCTTCGTACCCCGGCGTCTCCTGCAGAGGAGCGGTTTTGTTGAGGACTTGTTTTCGCTCTCCCTCTGTTTACACTCAGCCCGGCAGCTTGCTGGAGCAGGGTGCTCACCAGGCCCGAGTCCTATAGCCATGGAAACTCTTTCATGGAGAGGCCTGGGTTCCACCGCGTTCCCGTCACACCAAGAGAAGCACAGGCTGCACTTACATTAGTGAACTGTCAGTTTGCTGAAGGTTGCTTAAAAGTTGTTTTTGACAACAAATATATGAGAGCATGCTCCTAAGACAGCGCTACTCAACTCCACGTCCTGCGGGCCGCAGTGTCTGCAGGTATATGCTTCTAAGATATTGTGACCTCGAAATTATACGGTTCTATCAGCCGTCTGAGAGGTTTTAGATATTGAGCTTTAAAGATACCAAAGTGAATGGCTCCAAGCAGATACAACCTTTTAAATAGTTTTTTATATACTTTTTTTATTTGTGTAAAACACACATTAACTCAGTGAGCACTTTATTAGGTAGTCATTAGACTTATTTTTTAGACCTCTACCGCTGTATCATATATGATGTGTTGTGTCTTCAGCGATGCTCTTCTGCATACCACTGTTGTTATTTGTGTTACTGTCACCTTCCTGTCAGCTTTGACCAGTCTGGCCATTCTCCTCAGTTATCTCTCGTTAGCAACGCATTTCTGTCTGCAGAACTGCTGCTCACTGGGAATCTTTTTGTTTGTTTTTTGCACCATTCTTTGCAAACTCTAGAGACTAATGTGTGTAAAAATCCCAGGAGATCAGCAGTTTCTGAGATACTCAAACCACCCTCTCTGCCACCAACAATCATTCCACTGTCAAAGTCACTTAGATCACATTTTTTCCCCGTTCTGATGGTTGATGTGAACATTAACCGAAGCTCCTGACCCGTATCTACATGATTCTATGCAGTGCACTGCTGCCACACAATTGGATGATTAGGTAATCACATTAATAGGTAGGTGTAATAATGTAAAAATGTTCCTAATAAAGTGCTTGGTTACTGTAAATTCAGTGCCCAATAAAGAACATATTTATGACACCAACTCAAATTTGTCAAAAATGTCAGTTAGAATAGAACCTTATAATTCAGAGGTCGCAAAATGGTTTTGAAGGATTGCATGAAGCAGTTCTTTGAAAAAAGAAAGAATGAGTTTACCTAATATTAATATTAATAATAATAATCATAATAATAATAAAGATGATGATGTAGGGTGGTTTACAGAAGTGTGCCTCTTCTCAAAAGGACCAACAAAGGAAAACAGACTGTGCTTGTGGTGGGAACAGGGAGTCAGCAAGGTTTGATAGTGAGACAGTGCTATTGCCCTGATGACACTGCTTTTATCAATCTGCTACGCATTTTGAAAAGTGCTATATAAATACAATGAATTATTAATATTATGACTTTTGCTCAGGAGGTGGTCGTCTGGTTGCCGGTTCGTACCCCTGTCCTGGGTGAAGTGTCCCTGAGAAAGACACCTGATGAGCTGATTGGTGCTGTACATTGGTACCTTGCATGCAGCCTATCGCCATTGGTGTGTGAGTGTGAATGGGTGAATGAGAGGTATCGATTATAAAGCGCTATACCGTATAATGGCAGCCCATTTACCATTTTCCAAATTAACCCCAGGAAAAATATTCATTGGAATTACCAAGAAAACATCAAATCAATGTCGCTTATAATGGATCTGTGGGGAAAATGTGTGGTATATGCAACTTAATATTTTGCCTTGGTGTCATTTACTATAATGATTCTTTGATTAAGGAATGATGGGGTTCATAGAAACACTTGAAGCTTCAAAATCTTTGTCAGTTCAATAATAACAACAAAAGCACATTGTGTCGCTAGATAGCCTAATTATACATGTGTCTATCAAATGTAGGAAAGTTACATACACTCAGTGACCACTTTATTAGGTAGTCCTGTGCACCAGCGTGTTAATGTAAATATTTAAACAGCCAATCATATGACAGCAACTCAATGCATAAAAGCTTGCAGGCATGGTCAACAGGTTCAGTTGTTCTTCAGACCAAATATCAGAATGGGGAAGAAATGTGATCTAAGTGACTTAGACCGCGGAATGATTGTTGGCGCCAGACGGGGTGATTTGAGTATCTCAGAAACTGCTGATATCCTGGGAACAGTTCCAAGAGTTTACAGAAAGTGGTCCGGGTAAAAAAAGGATAGTCTGGATTCATCAGACCAAGTGGCATTTTTCCAATATTCAATTGTCCAGTGATGGTGGTCGTGTGCTACTCTAGCCTCATCTTGTACTTAGCCGCCAGGAGTAGAATGTATGCTGCTGTAGCCCATCCACTTCATGATCGACAGACCATTTCATTTCTGCACACCACTGTTGCAGACAGCTGGTATTTGAGCATGTGTGGCCTTTCTGTTAGCTGGACTGAATCTGCCCCTTCTCCTCTGACCTCTCTCATTAACCAGGTGTTGTCGTCCACAGAACTGCATGTTTTTGTTTATTGCACCATTCTCTGCAAACTCTAGAGACTGCAGTGCGTGACAATTTCAGGAGGACAGCTGTTTCTGAGATGCTGGAACACCACATCTGGCAGCAACAATCAAACCACAGTCAGAGTCACATAGATCACACTTAGATCACCCATTCCAATGATTGGTCGAGCAACAACTCAACCTCTTCCCTGTATCTGCATACTTAATATATTGAGCTGCAGTTGCAGAGCACTTTTTCTCTTCAAACTCTCAAAGCAAGAGCACATTATAATTTAATTTTATATCTGCTGCAAAAAGTAAATGCTTCTTTGTGAAACAAACCAAGTGAATGCAGTTCATGGGGTAAAAAAACAAGCACTTATATAATCTCCATGAAAAGCTTCTATTCACATGATTCTTATATCAAGGATTTTCATTGGTGTGTTGATGGACTGACCTCAAGTCTTTCAGTGGCATAGACAGTGATTTAGCAACATTAGATACGGTATAATGTATAAAATACCTTTTATAAAAGGTATAAAAGCACTCTGACTCCACTGGCTTCAAACAAAAAAGGTATTTCATCTAAAAGGTGCTGTTGCTAAACGTAAAAAAAAAAAAGAACATAGCTCCAAAATTATACTCATGCTTAAGTCTGCATATCTGACTGCTTCTGTGCGAAGGTTAATATGAGAAGAGGCTTATAACTTTTAAACCATTACTTGGAGCAAATGTACATTCATTTTTTATGGTCGAGCCAGACTGAAGATATTGCCTCTCACACATCTCTACAGACTTGAAATAATATTCAAAAATAAAATATGAATGACACAATATGAATGAGTCAATGGATTCACAACCTTTGCTTTAACCAGGTATCAATATTCTATTCTTCCAACTGAGCACTTTCCCTGCATTAATGTTTAGACTATAACTCACTCCCCCACTCTGCAAAATGTACAAATGTACGTATATGTCTGGTGCACACATGTTACAAGTAAGTCAGTGTCTGTAGATCAGGGAAAGAGCTGGTGCAGGGTTTTTTCCCCGACCCAGCAGGTACACACCTGATTCTACTAATCAAGGTACTGGGCAAAGACTCTACTGGTTTATTAGTAGAATCAGGTGTGTTACTGCTTGGTTGGAGCAAAAGCCTGCACCCACACTGGCCCTTTCTGTGTAAGATTGAGTCTGATGCCAAAAATGTACACTCTCCCTCTTAAAGCCGCATGAAGTCTTGAAAAGCTTCTCATGTACCAAGCAAAAATAATTCTTTGATGGGCGGATGAGCATATGAGACCGAGTGTGTAGGCCTCCAAGTCTTTTGAAACCACTACCATAAAACGCTCCAACTATTACCCACCTGTTAAGCTTCCTGTTCCCTGTCAAAGACATTACCGTGACCCATTTTAGAGACACCCGTCTCCAAACCCACACCCTCTCTTGTTAGCTAAGAGATCCTTATCAAACCACACGCTATCAAATTATATATTTGATTTTGAGTGTGGATTTCAATGTTTGACAGGTGTTTTGAATGCACAGTCTACAAAGCAGGGATCCATTTGAAAACCCACTGCTAAGCACAATCTTGTCCTTAATCTGTATGATTAACCTGCATGCAAACTTGTAATACCGTAGTTATTCACACACAAAGCAAAACATACACTAATATGGCACCATGACATAGCTCTACTGCGTATATCACACCTATACTCAATCAAGGCCTCACCCTGTCAGACCACCTATGAAGTCAATCCCTTTGAATGGCAAGGAAAGAGAATGAGCTCCCAGTAACACAGTTTTGAGTAAATACCAAGATAAACTGAATAATAATAATAATAATAATAATTATTATTATTATTATTATAATCGGTGAAGATATAGCAAGAGAGCAAAAGCCGAAGGGGGAAAAACAACATTAATTGCAAAGCTGACGCAAGCAATAACACCAGACCACACTTTTCAGGTGCATTCAAAACCCATGTGGCAATACTGCTTATGTGTGCACTTGAAAAACCAACATGCAAAAAAGTTACATGGAAACACAGATGAGAACGGATAAGCATCCAGACCGCAAGGGAGATCTGGGCCGAACCTCTGCCAGCATTACAAAATGATAAATGCATTTAGCATTTCACGAAAATACACAGTTGATAACAGGGGGGCCATATTTCTGAGAAGCAAAGTGGAATGACCGCAACGGAACCCGATCCGACCGACCAAAAAGCCCTAAAAAGAAACCTTGCTCCAGTTGAGCAGAGGGGCGGTCACCGTTGTGCAGGGGGTTGGGTGCTCTCAGCCTAATTGTAGAGTTAAAAGTGGAGGAATTGAGGTGGTGTAAATACAAGGCCTGCTTTCCATTCTCTCTGAAATTAGCTGGAGGATGCCAGAGTTTTCGGTAGAATGTAATGGGAATTCTTCAGATCATGAATTACATTTCGGTTCTTGGATTGGCTGACCTGAAATGGAATTGACCCCTTGATGCCAGCCTTGCCCACCGCTCCCTGTACTGCCTGAGGGCAGTCTGTAGCGTAGTGGATAAGGTACATTACTGAGACCAAAAAGGTTGGTAGTTAAAACCCTGCACAGCTGTTGGGCTATTATTATTATTATTATTATTATTATTATTAGTAGTAGTAGTAGTATTCATTATTATTATTATTATACCTGCATTGAGTTGGATGGGATTGAAAACACTGAGCGGCAGTGTCAACAAACAGCTTGAAGAAAAGAAAATACAGCTAGAGCACTTTCAAAAGCCCATCTACGCTTTACTGAGTTTGTATGGCGTATGGGAACCTATGAAGTACTCTGAAAAAGAGCAAACCCTGCCTTCTGGTCCTCTTGGTTGGCTCGATTTGGCCAGGCAAGATCAACAGAAAAGCATTTGAATCCAAAAATAATGACATATTTCACCCAGGTCTGACATTCATACCAGTCAAGAAACAATCTTTACCCCCGGTATTTGGACCAATGAAAACCTCCTTTCTACACCTTTTCCCTAGGCACAGGTGGCAGCTGCTTTCCTGCCTGCTGACATCGGTCAAGAGGAAGCACTTCCGTCAGGATGCCTTCCCACACTACACGGTATGTGTCATTCCCGAACGGTCAACAGAGATTCGCTTTAACCAGCGGCCTTAGCACGAAAGGCCTAAGGCGCAGTGCTCAAGTACAACCAGAGGTCAGCGGGGTAGAGCGAACACAGCGCCCTTTTTAAACGGTGTTAATTTTTCACGGGTCCTATTGATTACATCGATCGCTCCAAACCCAAACGACCGGCGACACACAACAGATGAAAGAGGCCGGCGATAAACGGGGGGTGATCGCTTGACAGCGTCAAACCCGACACCGTGGCGCGGGCCCGGGCCAAAAAGCCGGTCAGCTTATTTTTCATCGACAGCCGAGAGCGAAAGGGAGAGGGGGAGACAGAGCACCGTGCTCCCCCCGGCTGTGGCCCCTGCCACAACCACCCACACTCTCCTGGCGTTCGTAAAGGCAAACAGCCGCAGTGTCGGAGCCGGGCCCTGAGCAGGGGCTGGGAGGAGTATCGGCAGTGGCCCACACAAAGCCAACTCTGAAAATAGCCCGGCACAATAAGACCTGCCACTCGCTCTATGAGATAATGTCTAATTGAAAACAGTGCGCCCATTGTGCTGCTGTCACCGGGTGTATTGTCCAGCACCCCCCCCCCCCCCTCCTTTTTTTTTTCCATTGACGCGGCATGATTGTTCCCTGCCATTGTGAGCCCCCCCCCGCTCTCCCTCTCTCTCTCTGTATTGTTATAATTTCATTACTCGTTTGTTTTTTGTTCCCCTTCTCCTTTCTCTCCCCTGCAGGTCTTTTGTTTGAGGTATTTGGCCACTTCATTCTAAGCCGCTGTTGGTGCTAGTGCGGGCGCGTGTGTGTGTGTGTGTGTGTGTTTGCAATATATGCTTTACTTCATCTAAAGTAAAGCATTTAATTAACACCTAAGCTAAAAACTCACTGATATTTAAATCAGCAGGTAATTTCACAGGACTGTAAGACTTTAGACAACAGTCTTGTTACGAATGATCCCCTATCCACAGGGAAGCACTTCACATGGCATACTGTGGACATTATAATAATCCATAGAAATAGATAAAACAAGCTTTTTGCTTGTTTTGGCTCTTTGGTACACATGTGCAATATCCAGGCTGGTAGGGGCCCGCTTTTGCTACTGGTTTACCTCTGAGTAGTCATTTTCTATTCAAATAATGCATGTGTGGACCTTAGTCTGACTGGAATTTATTCATAAGTATTGGGGTACGAGAGAATTAAGAATCCCCTCTCAATGGCTCTATTTCTAGACTTGCATGTTATATCGTTGTTTGACCAGATCACACTGTGACTGGCTCATATCTCTGTGCTTAAATGTCAGGCATTCACACAATCTCCTTGAGCAGAGAAACAGATTGTGCTTGAATTTTTTTGTAACAACACTTTTATACTGAGAAGTAATATGCTTTGATCACAAGCATTCTAGCAGTACACACCCGTGGGTTTGAACCTACGAACACTCGATTGTTTTCAGTGACATTACTACATGACACCTCCGCTGCGTGACAACTCATCATAGAAATATGTGAAACACTTCCAGAAAGTTTTTTCTTTCATCGCTATTCCAGGTATTCAGAATGTGTATATTGTTCAGTGACCCATTTTGTCGATTTCTGTTCAGGAAAATACCTGGGCTGACAAGGCATTGAAATATGGCAGCCAAATCATTCTACAATTTATTCCGTCACATATTCTTATGCTCATGAAAGAAATGTATCATACCTGCAGAATCTTTAGTATGGTAATTGCAGAAAACAAGCTTCCAGTGTATTCTGCATTGCTGTGAAAACAAGATAAGAAACATGGTGGTGGTTATAGTGAATTCCAGAGATTAAAAACAGAATGTTATCTTTGGTGAAAAAGGCCACAGTTTATAGAAAATGTGATTAAAAGTCCGTTCTTTTAGAATTGAACCATAGCCATTTGTCATGGCTAAAATCCTATCCAGTAAAAATGTGTTCATGCATTTACTTTTTAAAAGTGATGCAGGTAGGTAATGCATATGGTTCTAGAGGATGGTTATGGGGACAGACTGGGGTGTAACAAGGAATTTTGGGGCCCTGAAAGATTATTGCTCTGGGCCCCCCTTTATTAATCCTACTGGAATTCTTTGGGGCCCTCTCCAGCTGTGCCTCCCGATGCTGTGGGCCCCTCGGATCGTCACCACCTTTCACCCCACAAGCTGGGGCCCGAGGGACAGGCACGTCTCTGTGGCTGGTCGGGGTGACTGGATGAGAAGGACTTACCTTTACATACAAAATCATAGCCCATCTGAACACATTCAAAATATAAAATAAATATTATCATATAAATATAAAATATTCAGGGGCCAATCCCCCTTGGCACAATATGGGCTTAAGGGCCTTGTTTAAGGGCCCAACAGCTGTGTGGATCTTATCGTAGCTCCACCAGGGATTGAACAACCAACCTTCCCCGTTCAAGTCACGTACCTTATCCACTAGGCTACAGGCTGCCCCATGTATTAACTCCAGAGTGTATTTTACAACATAAATTCTGAAATTCACTTCCGGTTCCAACAGTTTTCAGAAGGATTTCCTTGTTTATGCATATCAATAGACCAATACAATTACAGGAAAAATGTAATACCTTGAGTAATATGCAACCCCCATCTTATGAGGAGAATATGTGAGCCTTACTCCTACAGTATACAGTTTCTTGTTATGGACTGCGCACTAAAGGCAAATATTGAATAATCTTTGAATGCTACATTTTAAATAAGTTCCCCAATGATTCATTATTCAATGCTCGCCTTTATGAATGCCTACATCTGAACTCTGTATGCAAAATTAAAGATAAAGTGGCATGTCGATGCAATCTTGGCCAGAGTGAGAGAGGACACGCCTGAATGTGGTGAGCATATTTCTACCACATCATGCTGCTAATAACATGAGTGTTTAGCGCTGCCATGTTAATCATCTGCTCGGATCCTGCAGCTGAAAAAAAGTGGAGCAGAGCAACAATTATTTGTTTTTTGCAATTTGCATGGTTTAGCTTTACGTGCTGCTTCTCAATTCCCCTTTCAGGAGAATAGGAGGTATGAAATTAAAATGAACTGTTGCTTTCCCACAGAAACAACGGGACCTTTTGTTCGTGCCTCACGTTCTCTCCGCGCACGTATCGCTGTCAAAAGTGGAGTCGCCGTAGGAAACGCGCAGATTGCCGGAGCCATTCATACAGCCGCCAAAATAGAATGGCCCATGCAAGCCTCCTGCAGACCAGAGTGTTGTGTGAACAAAACTATATTTACTCAATGAATGCGCATCGCTGGTCTCCGGAAACAAACGTTTCCTATGGAAAAGCCACGATTGAGACAAACAGAGCCACCTGCCTTCCCAAAAGAAAGAGCATTTATCTAAAGGAGCAGGTCCCCAGCCCCTCTCCCTCTGCACGAGCAGGAGGGTGCTGACAAACCATGAATAGTCCACAAACACTGGAGACAAAAACCTGAGCAGAGACAACAAAGCTCCCGTCGGGAATAAAAGCAATCTCGTCTCTGACACATATTTATAACGTGTGGGTAAACAGGGGAGTAAAAACGGGCCTACGTGGGGGAGACAGTCCGCCACCCGACGGGCCCCACTGACATGAGCACAGGGGTCAGGGCCCCCAGAACAAAGACGTCAGTCACACAATCAGCCCGCAGGAACAGGAAGCAGAGCCGGGAGCAGCAATCTAACCTGAGCAGCACTTTCCGCCTGGAAGTGCCCAGCCAGGAGAGGTGGTCCACCAGAGTGCCAGGGGACTGCAGAGGGTACGTTTTGGGCAACCCCCTCCACCCCCTCGAGGGCTGTAATCCCTGCCCCTGCTCCGTGGGAGTAAGACAGGCAGGCACCAGTGCCCCTGCTACTTCCTGTACACCAGGCACTGCCTTTGGGTCACACAGAGTAGCATGAGCACCCTACACAATATAGGTCCACTCATAGACTGTATACTCACAGATGGTTTCACTGTTACGAGATCTGGTGGTGCTATAAGTGTAGTGATGAATATTAAAACATGACATCGAGCCCTTAGAATTCTACGGTTCTAATGGACTTTTTATTTTATTTTTATTTTTTACAAAAATGAGTTCTGTATAGGACGCTAAATATATGTGCATTTTTACACAAAAATCCTGTATCCGATTGGAGCCCATTTACTTTGAAGCTCAATAGCTCAAAACCACTCAGAACGCAGATTGAAACGTAAAATTCCAAGGCCACGATATGAAAATATACAACTTATAGTAAAATAGACAAAATGTGCCATAGGCTTTGACATGTGTATGGGTTTATTGAAATGGTCCAATGGTCCTACGCTGACTTTGCTTATTGATTATTGAAGAAAGAACATAAATGTGCAAATCACCTCAAAGAAACTGATGACTTATTTAAGCCTCTCTGCAGCTATGGTATAGTTAAATCCATTGGAGAGGTATTTTTATGGAGGCTATTGGAATTAATTATGTAAAACACAATGTGGTGCTTTAAAATAACCGCACAAAATGCTCAAGACAAAATACGTAGTCTAGATGATACCCTTTTCCATTATAAGGCCAACTATAGGTGAAAATTAAAGATTGGGGAAGAGTTTTTCGGAGTGATTATGCACGGATCTTTTACCATTAGGAAGTAGAACATTATCTTAAAATAGTCCCCCGCCCCCTTGATCTAACCGCAGCAGCTGCTACAAAAAAGTTTTTGCGCTACACGAGCAAACGACTTCCCTTTACTACGGCTACTTGGTTGCCTGCGCGCCTCAGAACGCGAAGAATCCACGCTGTCTGGCGTTCCTCCGGTGTCGCTTCCTTCGGAGATGGCACCGGGGGTTCCAGCCTCAAAGGCATAACCCACACCCACTCCCCCCGCTAATACTGGTGCCCCCTCCCCTCCCACACAGAGCCTCTTCCTCGCAACCGATGTGCCCGATTCCTGCCCACCAAACGCTGATTTTATCTCTCCGCATCGACCTGCTAAACACGTCAACAGCAGCTACTGCGACTTGAATGTAGGCTATACTTTGGGTTACCACATTTCTATTAGAGCACGGAGTAAATAAAGAGACGTATAAAGGTAGCCAGGAGACCACACAATAAATATAACGGAAACAATATTGCATACTGTTGAGTCACAGTATTATCACACTGGATAAAAACAAGGCGAATGTCTGCCCCACAGTGAAAATTATTTAAAAGCTTGCCCATAAACCGCTTTCACAGAAAAAAATAAAGTGATCCAGGGGTCAATTGTTGAATGTCTTCGAAAACAAAATTGCGTTTCTTTTCTTTGCTTAGACATTCGTAAACGATTATCATTAAGTAGCCTGGTGACAGTGCTCCCCAATAATGTACGTTACTGAGGGTGTGAGGATAGTCTCCTTAATGTCAACTTCACAACATCAACAACATGTTATTGAATTTGTGTCTTCGCACCTTCAGAGTGGAGATTTAGCGCCACTCTACGGCGCACGCATATTGACCTCCCTCTCGTGGTCGTTACGAGGTCTGCAACGCCCGACATGCGCGAGAGAAGTCAACAGGGTCAAGTTACAGTAACACTCTCCCGAATAAAGTAGCCTAATGTCAACTGCAACATTTCAGAACATTAACGTAGTGAGTGTTTTTGTTTTAAGACAAAACACGTTATTTTTACACGAAGCGAGAAATTCGGATTATATTAAAGTACATTCTCCAATAAATGGAACATTCCTCTACCACAATGCTGTGACTTCTCTGTAGTTAGACCTTCCAGCAAGACAATGTCCCAAAGCATACCTCAAAAAAAGAAATGGTTCTACGACAAAATGTTCTGCAAAAGCGCCAGACCTCAATTCAAGCACCTGTGGACTCAACTGAAGAGGGAATTTGATCAGTGCAAACCCAAGAATGTGAAGGCTCTTACAAGGATATGTACAGAGGATTGGAATCCCTCCAAATGTGCTCCTAAGCCTCGTCAAGCATTACAGATAGACTGCCAAGGTTTAGACATGCCAATATCCTTGCCAGAGATGGATGCACAGAGTACTAAACCAAATGTGTCAATAATTATAAAACCTTGATTTTGGTAAAATGCATTTAAGAATAGAATGTTTAATTTTGGTCGGTTCAATGAAAACAGTAAAAGAATATTTTTCACTTGGCATTTTGATTTTGAATACATTGTATTTTTGGGTACATTGCTAGTCAGTGGTATCAATAATTCTGGAGCCCACAATATATTGAAGTAAATGGAGTTTCATAGGTTATTGCAGATTTAATTATTTTCCCACTTAAGCTAAACCGACCTGGTCCAGGCAGCACAGATGGTGCAATGGGTAGCACTGCCGCCTCACAGCAAGGAGGTCCTGGGTTCGAATCCCGGTCGGCTGGGGCCTCTCTGTGTGGAGTTTGCATGTTCTCCCTGTGTCTGCATGGGTTTCCTCCCACAGTCCAAAGACATGCAGGTTAGGCTGATTGGAGAGTCTAAATTGCCTGTAGGTATGAGTGTGTGAGTGAATGGTGTGTGTGCCCTGCAATGGACTGGTGACCTGTCCAGGGTGTATTCCTGCCTTTCACCCAATGTATGCTGGGATAGGCTCCAGCCCCCCTGCGACCCTGTTCGGGGAGAAGCGGGTTAGGATAATGAATGAATGAATGAATGACCTGGCCCATATTTAAAATGATCCATTGATTACAGCCATGAACAACGTTCTATAATCATTTACTGCTCGTGAGGCTTCTTAGATTAAAGTGCAATGATTAAAACCCTTCACCCTAATCCACATCTCAATAATTCAACAGCAAATTAATAAAACAAAAGCAGTTTTATTGTTTGACAAAAATTGTTACAAAGAGAGGGGGAAAAATCCTAATACAAAGAATCGATACCATTAGGTATGTTTACAATATTCATCTCAATGGCAAACGTGAAAAACTAAATTCTTAGTATGCTCGTTACAAATTCCAGACTACCACCAATTATCAAAAAAAAAAAAAAAACAAAGACACAGGATGTTGAAGATGTCCATGGGAAGGCTAATTCGCAACACTTTGTAGCAAGGTGATATTGTCTCCTTTCAGCATGATCCGTCCTGCAGGAGGGAGAGGGAGAGGGAGAGGAGAGAGAGAGAGAGAGAGAGAGAGAGAGAGAGAGAGAGAGAGAGAGAGAGAGAGAGAGAGAGAGAGAGAGAGAGAGAGAGAGAGAGAGAGAGACGTTCACATCTGCTGGCTTTTTGGCTCCTTAGTAGGCCTTGGTCGACCTTCTTTTAATCAATGTAAAAAGGCAGACACGCACAAACAGACGCACACAAACCCCTGAAGTTTTTGACTCGACTTTGGATAAAACCTGTAAATATATGCGAGTCACACTTGGCCCGGTGTTCTGGCAGACACAACACCAGGCTACCACATCCAACACTGGGCTTGATTGGTGAACAGCTGTCACATGAAGCCATCTGGCACGTAGACACGGAGGATTACGAAATGCACGTCTGCTTAAAGCAAAGCAACGTATGCCGTTGTCAGTTTGAAAGAAATAGCTATTCAAAAAAAATCCTATTTGAACAGCTATGTATCACTATAATCCCTGATGGGAAGACAAAGTCACATTTGAATACAGGATGAACAAAACATTCTGTACAGCTTTTTCACATCTATTTAGCCTCCCTGTACAGTACAGTACCAGGTAATATTTAAGATGGTACACAAAACAGTATCGGCCTCCACAGCGAAATGTTACAAATCTCTTTTTGTGAATAAGGTACCTCCTGATAAATATGCACGGTAAGGAACTAGGCCAGCTTCTTAACAGACAACAGGACGATATACGCCACTATCAAACATGCAGTAACAGACCCTACTGTAGGACAGAGGGTGCATCCAGACCCCTGTGCCCTGTTCAGAAATGCACAGGTAACGTGGTGTACACAAACACTGGTCCCTGAGTGGGCTCGACACACAGACACACCCAGAAGTAGTAACCCACAAAGTAAGGTTTTTACCAGGGGTGCCAAATTATAATCAAAGAGGGATTATGTCCAATCATTATCATAATTCTTGACTGAACACCATTAGTTTAATCGTTTTTTTTTAAATTTATTTATTTTATATTTGTTCCAATTTTTCACTTTTTCTCCCAATCTGGCAGCCAATTATACCCTATCTAATCCAATTAGTGCTAGAGGGGAAACACTGCCTCACGGCCCAGTCCCTCGGCTGCCCAGTAGGATCTGGCGACCCTGAGAGCAACACGCCTTCTCCAAGCCGCCTCGTCTCAATTAGACCGTTACTCCGAGGCGCCCGGCGATGCATGCAGCGATCCCTACTAACCCTGCCAAGTCCCTCCCCTGGAGCAGCGAGCCAATTATGCCGCTCCACGAGAGCCAGCCAAACCCGGCTTTTTGGCAGGACCGGGAATCAAACTAACCGGATTTTTAATGCTGGGCAAAAACACCGCTGATCTTGAAACAATAAGATTGTAGGAAAACCAGCAAAAACATGTTGAGTAAATGCTATTTTAGCAAGATGCAAACCCAGAAACATGGGACATCTTACAATGTAGTATAACCCTCTGAAGTTATATACATTGTTCATTCATTTGCGTGTTGCGGTACTATGATGTAAAGTAAAATAAATAACAATAATAAAAATAAAAAATAAATTTTTTTAAAAGATCAAATAGCCCCTGGTCCTTCTCTTTGTTGTGCAGGTAGCAGTTGAATTAGGCTATTAGAATGTAATTCTTGCATCAAAAAATTATGGGAATGTTATCAAAATTATAACAGTTCAGCACACTTATCCTTGGTTATGGGTATGCACTTTGTGGTATGTCGCTCTGGATAAGAGCATCTGCCAAATGCCATTAATGTAATGTAATGAAGTTACTACTGGTTAGCAGAAACATGAAGACTCTCTCACCCAGAGGTTTCCTGTTCTTGGTCTTCATGTGGACCTCCTCAGCATCATCCAGAACCAGGTTCATATATTCATCAAATCCCTTAAAGAATTAAATGGCAATAAATCTCATTTACAGTTGTGTTATTACAGTTCAAATCATAAGGTCTGATGCATTTTGTAAACACATGCTTTGCATGCAAAATAAGGTATGCACTATGTTAAGCAGTGTATACAACATTTAATTTCAAGGGGGAAGATAACATCTTCAGCCACAGAGACCGTTTCCCTATTACGCATTAAGAAAGGCTAAATTAATGAAGGTAGTCTCATCTACTGGAAACACACAGCACGATTAGTTGCAGCCATGTTTCCACTTAGGCACCTTCAAGATATATGAGTTATCCGTCAGAGGTGTCTACTGCAACTTCCATAACTGCATGTATACCTTTTTCAAAAACAGGCAGATGTGCTTGACCACACAGCTAAACTGAAAACTATAACAACCCATCAGATGTGTGCTAGCATACAATCATACTGTGGTTACACACAATAAGCTGAAGCATGTACAAAACCAGTCCACATTTGATACACTAATGTGTGTGTTCACTTACAATGATGCAGCCCTCTATCCGCAAGTTCACCTGCTCGTACAGCCACACCTGGATCCTAGAGCGCTACAAACACGGCAGAGAGACCCGACAGCTGTAAGGAAATATATATCTGCACACCACACACCATATGTCGAATAATCAATATATCCCAAAATATCTAAATTACGGTTAAATTTAACCAAAGAAAGGGAGACGTGAGACATCTTGCTGAACGACTTCGAGCGTGGGTTGGTTGGGCACACGTTTATACATGGACGTCACATTTGTGAAGTTACAGACAAAGGATAATCGGTATGATATGACTTAACGAAGCAAATAAAATACCTTAAAGGAAAGAATATATGTTAGCTATTAAGAAATGGAGATCTACTTACGTTCTGGAGATACCTGAAAATAAGATTCTATGGAGAAATCGGTTAAGGAATACAAAAATATGTCTAATTAGATGCAGGTGATACAGCTGATATAAACACTCTGTACAGTTTTGCAAACAACCTAAGTTAATTAGCTCACGTAATGTTGAGACGTTTAAGACCGGCTTATAAACATGACAAAAGATCAGCATTTGCTGTTGCTACATTTGTACACCCAACTACAAAGTCAGTCAAGCAATACAGTTAGTAATGTTACTTTAAGGGTTTACATTAAAGGACGGATAAATGATTACACAAACAGACATAGATGTGATCAGAACCAAGCAACTATTATCATTTAGGTACCAACTTAACTTAGCTAGCACTACGTTAGCTATTAGCTGCAGCTTTAGCCTCGTAGGCCAACTCGCCGGTATATAATACGGTAAGTAAGCTAGCTAAGCAGTGATATGGCAAGCAAAACCATAGTTTTTCGACGAAAAATATTTTCCAATTACTTTTCGCTCGTGCCAAACACTCGGCATAGATTCAGTAGTTCAAGTTCGATAAAAACAGATATTGTTCTGAATGAATGAAAGAACTTGACTCGCTAACTTATCTCGCTAAGCTTGCCGTTAAGCATCAAGTTGTCAATCATTTTCGTTAAGGATACAATTGGCTGCACCATAACCTTCTGGACCTTCGGTCCTTGTCCCCGGTACGCCATTCTTGATTATGTTTTAAAGTTGGATTATTAAACGCAAACCGTGTTTCTTTTGATAGACAATTTCTTTCTTCAACACTGACGATAAGCTCACGTTGCTGGCTTTCTTTCTGCCATCAATGGCGGGCTTCCGGTACTTACAGTGCATTATGGGAAAAATGTGTCCTGCTATTGACAAGACAGCGGCATCTATCGTTGGGAAGTTATTCGCAAGGGTACCACCGGTAAAATCGGAGGAAAAAAAACCTTCCTCCAGTCAAAAAGAATGTATTTTTTCGGAACATATGCAAATTAGCCATGAATAATTAACACAACACTGAATCACATATTAGTTAAAACACTTTTTTGTCTCAGTGGATGAAATCTATTTCAATGTGGCGGAACGACTATAGCGGGGGAATTAGAGGGTTTTTTCAAGCTTTTGTTTTATTGCTAAAAAATTTTTTGAAGTTAAATAAAAACATCCACATGCTAGAAGAATTCTGATTCTTTGCTATTTTTCTACATAAAATATAAGTGACTATATATATATATATATATATATATATATATATATATATATATATATATAAATAAAAATGTGTAATTCCACAGCTATTCTGGTTAAGCACTGAGCAAAATTTGGTTTCCATGTGTTAGAATCATGAAAGAAATACCTTTCAGAAATTCTTTTTCTGCTGGTTGATTTTACACAAGTTGTATAAAAACATTGAAATTAACCACTTGTAAAGTTCATATATTTTATGAAACTACCATAATGCAAAAGCTAAATATAATCTCAAAACTGACCTATAAATAAGCATTTTGACCTATAGTGCCTCCCCTTAAAGCTTTAAAGGTAGATCTAAGCATATTATGCCAAGGTTCCGAACAGAAACCGAAAAGGTCAGAATTCAGATGTGTTCTTAAGATAATTAAAATGATTTCCAAACTGAAAATGGTGTTCAGGACTTTTGCCTTTGATAAAAAATAAAATAAAAATCCCAGTGTACATAAACCTTTTTATTATTCAGAGATAAGCAATGATCTGACTGACATTAAAAAGGAAAAACATGAAGCAGCCTTCAGATAACACGCTTAAAAGAACATACACTGATGACATTATCCTACCTCCATTACAGTTAAGAAAAAAAAAAGTATGACATTCCAAAATAAACTTTGAAAAACCGCCCACCAGCAGTCACATGAACATGACAAACATATAACAGTGTGACAAGACATTATGGTGTGAACAGCTTTCCCTGAGGCAGTTATTTCATTTTATTCTTTGTAAGTTTTTAATGAAGGCTGAGGTTTGATGCAAATTACACCACCTTACTGTGATCGGGAATGATGAATAGCAACTTTAAAATATGGTCCCCAGTGGCAGTTTACATCTGAAATTTTCCAAGATTTTCACAACTGTTTATGAGCAAACACATCAAAATTCATACTTCAAAAGAAAAGACAGCCAAGCAAACTAATATGCAGACGAATTAATTCACAAATGGATAATCTTGCAATACATGCAATTCAGGCTTTACTCTCATAAAGATTTTGAAAATTTTGAAAAAGCGGGGACAAAAATGTTAAGGCATGTTTCCACCTCAAACCAAAGGTCATATTTTGAGTTCAATCAAGCTGACACTTGAAGGCATCTGTATACAACATGGATTTGGCCTTCTGAAAATCTAATTTGAACATAAACTGCGTTAATGTTCAGTTTAAGGAAAAAACTGTGCTGTAGTTACACACAATACGCTCAAGTGTGTACAAAACCATCCCACCTGTGAACCGACAGGATTTGTTAACTGCCCCATTGGATACAGACCCTAGTGCCATTACATGACTTTTCTCCAATCGATTGTCTCTTAAGCTTTATAGAGGTTCAGTTGGAAACAGCCATGCTCAATTTAAGAAATAAGACTATTTACAGTCACAGACTGGGGAAAAAAAATCTGAGCAAGATTTAAGGGCAATATTCATGGAGGGGGGGCTCAAAATATACAGAGGGCATGATGCAGAGCTGCAAGACTTTACCACCTCATCTGTTCATCACATTCGGCTCAAGCATACATACATAACAGCACAAGTAGTATACAAACGGTCAGGTTTAACCCATTAAAATTACATCAAAGTTACCAAAGTTCAGACTAAAGTTTCAGTGATAGAAAATGAACGGTGAAATACAACTACCTAGGTTTGCACCAGGTGTCAATTACATCTGCTCACCGCTGACTAATGGATGAGGGGTAAAAGAATACACCAATGACGACTTACGGCAGAGCATACACCTTTCTATTCCAGCCAAACGTGGCTTTCTACACCTCACTTCAAATGAGGAATGATAAAGCAAAGCAAATGAAAATCTTTGTTTTTTTTTTGTTTCTTTATATACACATTATAAAAATTCCCTCTGGGAACACATCAAGTCTCTGCATTTAAATGTTAAATGCGCAGAAACCACTGAGAGAGGTAATCAATGATGAACACAACGGTCTAGACCAAACAGGTAAAAATTAAAAGCAGTGTCACATCTCAAAGTTAAAATAAAATCACATTTACATAATTTTTTTTTTATGGAAAAAGAATTGCCTACACACACAATCAGACCCCAGATAGAGAAAGAAGAGAGGAACGATCCCAGTTATGCAACACTGATCCTTGATGGAGGGGCACCAGAACATCTACCAAGCACAGAAGTTAAGAGAGAGCGAGAGAGAGAGGATCAATGTTCAAGCCTATTCTCTTCCTCTGTGGTAGGAGGTGTCGGATCAGGAAGCCCAGACTACAGCGCTGGCCCCTAGCTGTCGATCATCTCAGAGAGCTCCAGCAGGAGGTCGTCCTCGTCCTTGGCGGGGTCCAGCTCCATCTCGCCGTCCAGTGGATCATCGGCGAACTCGTTCATCAGCTCGTCCAGGTCGTCGAACGTGGAGGGGCCCGGGGCCCGGGGCGTGGTCATGCTCTGGCGCCGAGTCTTGGGCTGGACCGGGGTCTTCACCACCGGGGAGCTGCTCAAAGCACAGAGAGGCCCGTTACCAACCGACACGTCCAAACACGCACGTCTACCTCAGGATCACTGCAGAGGGGAACTTTACCAACCAAAGCAGGTGGACACGGCAGGAACAAATACAGATGAACCAAGACTCACGCATATAAGGACAACCTAAAGCAGGGCTGCCCAACCCTGTTCCTGGAGATTCACAGAGCTGTAGGTTTTCACTAAAACCCTAACAAAGCACACCTTATTCAACAGCTAGAGATCTCCACAAGCTTCCAATTAGTAGAATCAGGCAGGGCCAGATTCGGTTTAGGGGAAATTAAATCCTACAGCCATGGTTATTGAGGGTTGAGGACTGCTGGTTTTCCACCCTTCCTTTACCTGGGTCTCAGGAGTGAAGGGAGTCTGGCCAATAAGCAGCACCAATTACCCAGGAGAAAAGAAAACCAGCGCTGGCTTTGGATATGAGGGCCAGAGTTGATGATCCTGACTTACAGGATGGTAGGTCTTTAGGAACAGGGTTTGGCAGCCCAGACATGGAGTTAGGACAGCTCAGTGGGAAAATATACCTCAGTGAAGCAGCAGGAGGCTCTTTAGCGGGCGTGAAGACCGGCTCGGGCGTGGCAGGTCTGTACTCTGCATCAGCGGTTCTGTGGAGATCTGCCTCAGAGGGGCTGCTGGTGGCTGTGGAGGAGACCCTGGGAGCCAGAGGGCAAACCTGGGCATCCACCTCCACACTTACCGAAGGAGCCACCATCTAGGAACACAAACAAAGACACAAAATTACACCACTAATCCTCCCTCCCCAATCTGGAGCCAAAACATCTTCAATGCGGTACCGTGGAGCCGGCACAAAGCAGAGCCTCACCTCTGGAGCTTTCACATCAGCGCGCTTGCAGGGTGATTCCTGCGCATGGTTCTCCACTGCAGTGGGGGTGCTGTTGAGAGGCTTGACCGCAGCAACAGCAGAACGATGACTCTCCAATGCTTTCCGTTTCTGACCCAGCTTCACCTGGGAGGTGGCCTTCACTACGGATGGCTTCACATTTAACTTGGGCCTCACTGAAAGGGGTAAGCAAGACGGGGAAAAAAAACAACAGAAAAACATTATAAACAAGTGCTTATGGGGCTTATAGACCAACAAGTTCCTAGTTGCACTGAGACCTGGAAGGTTGGTGGTTGAAGCCCGAGTGAAGCCACAATAAGATCAGTGCTTTATTCATTGGTACATTCACAGCAATGGATGTAGAAAATGAAGGTGAAGTTTGGGTACCTTTGGCTTCCGCCGTTTGCACAGGGGCCCTTTTGGGGGCAGGACCCTGCGTCCTCTCCACCTGTGGTTCCTCTTGGGCCAGGCTGGGGGGCGTAGTTCCTTCTGAGGATGGTCCTTTCCGCTTGGCGGGGGGAGAGCTGGCACCTGCCGCACGGGGGGAGGGGGACACTGCCCGGGTGGGTCCTGCAGCAAGCGTGGCGGGATCGGGTCCTCTCTGTTTGAGGGCGTCGCCGTGGCGACCGGCCGTGGCCTTGGGTTGGGTGGCGGTTTTTGCGGGATTGGAGGCGGGGCTGGCTCTCTTTCTGAGCGGTCTGGAGGGGGGCTCATCTTTGGGAGCAGATGGGGGAGAGGAAGGCTCTGGGG
The DNA here is from genome assembly GCF_963514075.1 of Conger conger. Lineage (NCBI taxonomy): Eukaryota > Metazoa > Chordata > Actinopteri > Anguilliformes > Congridae > Conger > Conger conger. The sequence goes on along the minus strand of NC_083773.1, from coordinate 19,487,690 downwards.
GGATGGAGGATGCTCCTTCCCCTGCCGTGGCCTCTGCCTTCTCCCCCTGCTGCGCACGCAGTCTCTTCTCCTCCATGATCTCCTGGAAGGTCTTCACCTTCACGGCCGCGCCGGGTGAGTCCCGCCTCCCGTTCGTAGGTCCGTTCTACAGCAGACGGAGAACGAGTTAACCAAACTGCCCCCTTCAGTGCAGCAAATACAGGGACATCCTAGTGCTCCCTTATTTCTCAGACAATGACCTGACTGACTGACTGACATTAAAAAGGAAAAACACGAAGCAGACACAGCTCTTCAGATAACACGCCTAAAACAACACACACTGATGACATTATCCCGTCTCCATTATCGTTAAAATTAACAAAAAGGAACATGAGTAACGAGGTAACCCCATGGGCAACAAACACAGAGACATCTGTACAGAAAGCAGCTCACCTCTGCAGCGATGGCACCAGCTGGTTTCTCATTGGTCTCCGGAGCGGTTGGATTACTGCCAGCGTCTGCTCCTGTAAATTTAGAAGCTTCTGGTTAACCCCAGTACAAGCAAGTGTACAAACACTTAAGTGAAACTCTGTCTGTGATATCTCACTGCTATCTCACTGCGTCAGACCTGGGTCAAATATGTCATTGCTTTGGATTCAAATGCTTTTCTGTGCTGGATTAGTTTTGCCTGGCACAACTGAGCAAACCAGATGGCGTGGTTTGCACTTCTTGAGGTTCTTCCATAGGTTCCAATACACCAGACAAGCTCAATAAAGTGTAGAAAAGTGTGAATCCAAAACAATTATGTATTTGACCCGGGTCTGCCGTCTATCAAAGAGTCACAGAAAACACGCTGAGAAGAGAAAGGGCTGAGGTAAAACACAGGGTGAGGAGTGACCTACCGGCCGCTGGGGCCTTGTTAATGCGCAGTATCCTCCTCTTAGGGAGGGCAGAGGGAGGCGCAGGGGTCTCCTCCTCCTCCACCTTCGCCTCCTGCTCTTTAGCCAGCATTCGGGCAGCCTTCTCCTTGCGGATCTCCTCCAGGGTCTTCACTCGGACCTCGCTGGGCCTGGGCAGGGAGGTCTTCTTCCCCTGGACCTTCCCCAGGACCTCCCCCTGTGGATGTGCCTCGCTCCCCCCAGCCGCGCGGCCGTTTGCGGACTGCTCCACCCCAGCCACCTTCTTCTGCGCCTCCTTCTGAGTCTCCTCCTTGTGCTTCGCCGCCGCCTCCTCCTCCTCCTGCTTCTTCTTCCTCTCACGGAGGAGCTCAGAGAAGGTCTTTATGTGGACGCCTCCCGGATGCTTGGCGGACCTCTTCACGGGGCTGGGGGCTTTTTGGGCGGTTTTGGTGACAGCCGTACTGGGCTCCTGTACCGGCCCCTGTCCTTGGGACTTGCCCAACTTCTCCAGTCGGATCTCCTCCAGAGTTTTGATCCGGATCTCTCCCGACGCCTGCACCTCCGTCTCTATTAGGGCAGAGAAACCCAAGAAACTCAGTCGCACATTTCCAGCGACATTATTACAAATAACGACTGGGTTACCAGCGTGTAATATTATTTATCTCACAAGAGAACACACGGGCCTTTCCTCTCCAGTCCTATTATCTGTCCTGAACCTAAGAACACGATGGTGTCAGGCAATTCTTAGAGCAGAGTGCAATAGAGAGACTAGACTGAAGTACACAATTTGACTGGCTTAAACTCCACAGATCCAAAATGGCGGTAAATTCAGGGACGTCATTACAAATAGCATTAGACATGCAATTACATTAATATGATAAATAACATTGAAAAGGCTAAAGCTTACCGTTGTCAGGGGCAGCAGGCTCTGCAAGGAGGCCCAGTCGGTCCCTCACTGCTGTACATTTACACAAGAGCAGAAAACCGTTAATGCAGTTTAACAGTACTGCAAAACCCAAAAAATAAATAAATCTCAACCCTCATTTTAGCCTTATATTGAGACTTAAAATCATCTTCTTTTTTTGGGGTCAAAATAAGACAAAAAGTATTGCCACGGCAGTTTTTTTTACCAGCCTAATACAGACAGAAGTTTTTTTTTTTTTTTTTTACAATACACCCTTTTCCTCTCACCTTTCTGTGGGAGAGGATCCGCCTCCTCGTCCAGTGACTCCACCTTTCTTCCCAGGCGCTCAGCAAGTGAACGTTTGAGTGGCAGTTCGCTCACCGCGGGCAGATCTGCGGGAATCAGAACCGTTTCCTCTTACCGCCAACTCACAACAGGAAATCCATCTGGAAAGTTCCGCTCTCACAACTCTCAGCTCTCAGCTCTGAATTAACCCATTAATGTCCCAAGCGAAAGTTTTGAAATTCCATTGCCAAACAGCTAGTTGCGCTGATCACAAATTGAAATGTTTCTATATCGGCCAATGAGGCTAGTGTACATGACTGGAACCTGGAAGGTTGGTGCTTCAAGCCCCGGTGAGACCAAATTAAGATCAGCACAGCTGTTGGGGTCTTCAGCAAGCTCCTGAACCCCACATTGTTCCGGGGGGATTGTCCCCTGCTTAGTCAAATTAACTTTTGATAAAGGCGTCAGCAAAATAATTTCTATATTTTTTATGTTTTAATTTACTACTGCCATTGCTGCACAGGTGACATTTTTAATGAAACCAGGTTTATTCTCATATAGAGTGGGGGGGGAAAAGGCCTTTCTCCATCACAGTACCTTTCTTCACGATGAAGATCTGCTCTGAAGGCAAGGCTCCCTTCCTCTTTCCCAGCCTCTCAGCGATGCGTCGTTTCACCGGCTCCTCATTCAGCAGCGGGGCATCTGCAAACAACCGTGGGGGTTAACCCTTAACCTTTAACCCCTAACCCAAACTACCTCAGCACAGATACTGCTGTATACATCTCTTAACCCAGGCCCTGACTATATTGGCAGTACACAACAACCTCCTGCCTCACTGCTTTAACATAGTTTGATTGTTGTGATGTTAAATATATAGTAGCCGACATTAACATATTTTGGGGTTCTTTTTTTTACTTTCCCCCATCCTTGAATCAGGGACCCACAGTTCAGGAACCTCTGATTTACAGTCTCCTCACTGACTGCTTACCATCCCTGGCAGTGAAGTGGGAAGGTCGGATAAAGGATTTGAAGTTCTCCTTTTCACCACTGGAGCCGTTGCTGTGCTGCCCAGATGGAAGGGTCACTTCGGAGCCCTGGGATTGGCTGGGGGGGGTCTGACCTTTATGATGAAAGAACATTTTAACACAGTGCAGAAGGTAGAGCAGGCAATTCAGGTCCTGACTAACAGCATTCTTGATTGTTTTCTAGAATTCCATGACAGTGAATGAGTTAAGTAATTTAGACTTCATCTCTTTAATAGAAATAAGACAAAAAGATTGCCAATAGGGTGAGAGTTTGACTGATTTTAAGATATGCCAATGGGGCCAGAAATCTTCACTGGCCAAGCAAACACACCTGGGATAAATAAGCTAACAGCAACACTGATTCACTTGTAGATTAGATCACCAAACAATGTTTCACATAGGAACACAACAATAGTATTAAGCTGCCATTCATGCGCTTATCAATAAATGGAGCTAAAATGTCAGATGGAGCAAGTGTCAGGGCTAATTCAGTAATTAAGGACAGGAGTCCAGAAACGCATACAGCCCTCATTGGCCATCTCAGTGTTAAGGCCCGGACACACCAAACCGACGGTCGGCTGCGGAGCGCCGACAAAGATCGCCTCGCGTCGATACGCGTCGTTAATGTTGGCTGTGCCGAACACACCGCAACGACGGTCCGCCGACGGCCGAGTTGCACGTACGTTCTGCGCCTGCGTGAGAGGTAATAACTTTCCACACCAGCAGGTGGCGGTAGTCTGTATTTGTCTTTCAAAAAATGGAAACCGGAAGACCGGGGAATGCGTTTGCATTGCGTTGGACCTAGAAGCAGCCATTGTCTCGCTCACAACAAACAGTTTGCAGCTATTTAGTAATACTAATCGAAAATTATGTCTGGTAGTGATAGTGACTTTGGAATGGCACTGGCTTGGAATGGCGTCGCTTCCGTTTCTCTTCTCGTGCACTGATTTGCTAGCTGGACAGCCAATCAGAGAGCTCTCTCTCATCGACGGCTCCGGGGGCTCCGACGCCGATTCAACATGTTGAATCGGCGTTGGAGCCCTCCAAAACACGCCGACGGAGTGTCGGCGGGCGGGACACACCGGAAAGACTCGGCCGACAGGGCGCCACCGCCGGCGGCCGACGGCCGACAGCCGACCGTCGGTTTGGTGTGTCCGGGCCTTTAGAGGTAAATAATAAAATGAAACCAAAAAAATCATCAGGCATGATTAAAGATTTGAAGAACAATTACCAGCTTTCTTCAGATTAGCCTTTAGTGCTTTCCTCAGTCTGATTTCTTCAAGAGTTCTTATTCCAAAGTTTAAGGAATCATCTTTAAAAAAATAAAAAAAAGGTATGGTGATTTAATAAAAAGAAAAATCGTAAAAAAAAAAAACTGGAAGGAATGTAGGTGTGGATGGGATTAGTACCTGTGTTGGGGCTAGAGAGGAGTTTCCTAGGCGACACCATCCTAGACGAGTTCTCGTCCCCTTCCTCCGAAAACTGATCTGGAGACACAAATGGAGAGCTTGAGGGTCATTCACACTAATCAACCTCCATCACACACAAAACCCAGAACTGTCACAGAATACTGAACACAGGTTCAACCTGAGTTTCACCCATGGATGCTGCGTAGTGTAGCAGTTGCCTGCTACTCTACGCAGGGCTGGTTTCACAGAGAAACGTTAAGGCTGCGACAAATTCCATCGTTCTACGGAGAACCTCCATTTTAGGCTAAATCTGTCTGCCAAACTGGCCACAAATGTTTTCAGTTGAACGCAAGCTTTGAAAAGCACACGGCTTGACGTTGGGGGCATTACCGTCCTCATCTTCGTCCTCATCATCGGCAGGGTTGATGACCACCGGGGGGTGGGTGGGGCTGGGCACGTTCTCCAGCGTCTCGGCTTTGATGACCCCACGGAGCTGTGGGTTCGCTGGGTTGGCGATGGGCACGGGGGCCGGGGAGGATGGGTCTGGGATGGGAACTGGCTCCTCCTCTACCTCCTTCCTCGGGATTGGAGCTGCGAGAGAGAACGCAGAATGCTGATTGGCTTTGCCTCTGGAAAGGGATGTCCTCTGAGGCCCATCCATCCATGAAAACACATCAGGTGAAGGTGGACCGTGCCTTCCGCCCTCAATCACCTTTGCTAGGAGGGACGAAGACCCCGTCGATCATGCGAGGCTTCTCGTGGTGGAAGGCACAGTGGGGCTTCTGGCAGCCAGCAGGCTGGTTCTCCCAGTAGCACGCGATCGCGTTTCGCTTTTTCTGTGCGTTGGGAAGAAAAAGAGAAAGGTCACGTGTATCCATCCCCAATCACCACCACAGACCAGAGTCAAACTGCTTGGGATTCAAATACTTTTCTGAGTTTGTCTGGTGTATTGGAACCTATGAAATACTTGCAAAACCCGCCTGCCGGTCCTCTTGATTGGCTCAATTGCACCAGGCAAGACCAATCGAGCACAGAAAAGTATTTAAATTTGATTATGTAACTGAGCGTGGTCTGTGCAGCCAGGAGCACGTGTGCAGAAATGAGGCTTCGGGCCTTACCTTAATCTCCATGTGCCGAAACTTGCAGACCTTGCGAAAGCAGCGGTTCTCCTGCCAGAGGTTGCACACAGTCTCACTGCCCATGGCTGCCTCGCAGTGACGGAAAGGGCAGCTGTCGCCCTGGAAACACAAACCGCTCATCGTTAGGGAAACAAGGCAGGAAAGCAAAATTACCCCCGTCACTACACAAACATTCATTCCAGCAGTTTACTCTCCAGATGTATTTTCTGCACAATTTTCCCACTCATGGCTGAACAGGTTTCCTGGGCTTGAGGGACAAACAACCGCTTTTTGATGGCACACTGAATTTTATTTTAATCCTGGGGTGTAAAATCAGATACAGAAATTACCTTGGATAGACCTGAATCTGAACGGCATTTCTTAAACCACTGGTCTGGACCCAAAATGGGTCACAGGTGTATGAGGTGGGTCCCGGAATGAGCCTGTAAGTCCACTAGGCTACATCAGAATGTGTATTTGACGCGTCCCTGAAAGGAACACAATACTAAAAAGTATTTGTAATGCGGGTTTGCAATATTAAGCAGCAGTGCTCTGAAGTTACCTTGGCACAGGTGGAGTAGTAGAAGAAGTAGCAGTCATCCCCATGGTTAGTCATAGTGGAGCTGAAGAAGAGAGGGGGTTCTTTTGCAGCAGGTCCAACCGAATTCCGGGCCAAAGTCTTCCTGGGTCAACGACCTTTAGTTCCACAGGAGCTTCTCTGCTTGTGGTAGGACAGGTGCGTTAAATTACAGCGGTGCGTCTCCGAGGATACGGCTGACTGACAGGCCCAATACGAAGCCTATCCAATCAAACATGACGACGACGATGACGAAAGCAGGCCAAGCACTACGAGCTGCAGTGCGCTCGACAGGTCACGCCTGCAAGGGCACCTTTCTGATTGGCATTGAGGTAGTGACGCTCGGTGTGCCTCAGTGTAAACTGGGGGTGGGGTGGGGATATTTCGGGGTGCTGTGTTCACCTGGAGCGGTGGAGCAGGGATCCCCCTTCTCGTGCTGCACTTCGTTGGTACCTCCTTGGGGGGGGGGGGTCCTGAAGGAAGACTCAGTCCGTGAGTTAAGAGAGAAAGGCCCGTAAAGAGACTCCCTTCTCTGAACAGCTTGGCTGTTCCTTTCACCCTCAGCCTGTCAATCACTAGATGCCGATGGGTGTGGTCAAGAGTCCTTTTTATTCCTTTTTTATTAATTTTTTTTTATTAATGGGAGTGGGGGGGTGGGTGTAGAAATCTCTTCACTATGGATGTAATGGCAGAAGACAGCCAATGGGGAAAAAATTTGGGGCATGAAAAAAAAAAAATGGAAGTGGAGGAAAAAAAAAAAGATCTTCACTTTCTTCTTGTACTGGGGAGATAACTATGGGAAAGGTTGAAGCTGGATGCGCTTCTGGGACCAAAGAAAAGAACCAAAAAGGTGAAAAAAAGCCTTCCTCTGGGCATCTATTTTTTTTTCTCTCCTTTTTACATAAATTCTATCTGAATCCACAAATCTTCGGGCATGGGAAAGTCGCTGCTTCTTAACCTACATGTAGGAAAAAAAAAAGGAAAAACACCTCCCCAACATTTAAAATGATGGCAACACAAATACTACCTTGCAGACAAACGGGACAACAGTTCCTATGTCCCACACCCAATTGTTTGGCACTGTGTGAAAGTGCAATGAGAAAGTTTCACCAAGACAAACATTAGAAATTGGTTGGATTTGGACGGCATTTTTAAAACGGAGCACGGTATTGATTTTACTGTGCTGTCATTCGGCTGCAGCAGGGGCTCATCTTGCAAAGCCACACTGATGTCGTTTAGACATGAACAACGGCTTGAAAATACAGCAACATTGTTAAAATAACAACGCAGTAAAACAATTTGCTACATTTTGGAGTGTAAACTAATATTGCTATGTTTTCCTAATACTGGGATGGGTCATGAGCAGAACCCATTTCAAAAGACCTAGTACAAATTACCCTCCCCATTAAACAGAAAGTCAGCATTTGACAATTTGCTGATAACACCCAAGAACTACAGAACAGTAGGTACAGTGCTGTGAAAAAGCATTTACCCCATTCCTGATTTCCTCTATTACTGCATATTTGTGACACTGAATGGTTTAAAATCTTTATACAAAATGTAATATTGGACAAAGGGAACTGGAGAAACAAAACACATTTGATCCAATTACTTCACTTAATTTAATGTAATTTACTACAATGTTACAAAACACCAATGTGAAAACATAATTTTCACCTTTACTGGTTGGACCACTTCTAGTAGCAATAACTGCAACCAAAGCTTTCTCTAATATGATATCAGCCTTTCACATTGCTGGGGGTAAAACCATTAGCAGAACTGCTTGTTTCAGTTCCTGCCACAGCATCCTTATTGGATTCAAGTCAGAACTTTGACTAGGCCACTCCAAATGACCGAATATTTGATTTTGTCTAAAGATCTTTAAGTAATTCAACGTGACAAATATTCAGTGTGACAAATATATAATGATAGAGGAATGAGGAAAATATATTTTATTGTTTAGTGCAACTGAGTAAACAAAGTAAAAGGATTCTAGGATATTGTAACTAAGCCACAGACAGGTGACAAATTAAAGGAAAAACCAAGGTAAGGTGTTGGGCCACCACAAGCAACGAGAACAGCTTCCATGTGCTTTGTCATAGATTCGGTAAATTCAATCTTCCAAAGTTGCCCCACGCTACACCCCCGCTGAGGTCACTCCACTGGCTGCTAGTTGCTGCAAAGTTCTGACTCTGGCCTACATTGCAGCTCCCTTCCAACCCACAGGACATTATTCAACCCTCCACACCAGCCCGACTACTCTGCCGGGTCAGTGGTTTTTGCACGTCCCGACCATGGAGCTTCTCCACACTAGCTCCCTAGTGGTAGAATGACAGTTCCCCATTCCTCAAGTAACTTCTCAGTCACAGCCCATTTTCCACCGACACCTCATCTGACATTATGTTGACCAGCTGGAACACTACTCTGCATGACTCCCCCCTAAGCTAGTACCACTTCTCTCTTCTTTTTGCCCCTTCTTGTTGTACTTTGCATCTTTATCTAGCACTCTTGCGTTGAATTTGTATCCATCGTGGTACTATATTTATTTATCATGCTTTGCTAGTTTGACATACTGCACCGACTGACTTAGCCTGTGTTTTACCTTGCGAAGTAGACTTGATGTGCATGGCTGTAGGTGACTGATTCTTCATGCAAATTGTACCTTATCCGACCAGTTTTCTGTAGTTATTACTACCTTTGGTATGCGCGTATTTTAGATAGCTAAATACACGAAATGTAATAATAGCCCTCTCTATTCAGTTGCCGACGGACTGTTCCTGATGAGTCTGATCACGTCCCGCATTGACATTGACATTTATCGTTACCTGAGGAATAGTTTATCCTTACGTATCGCACAAATGCTCGAGCATCACGGTCACGACACCGTGCGGTCCGACCGCAACTTCCCACGGATCTAAACGCAGACATCACTTTTAAGGTTTTTCCTTCTTAATTTGTCACCTGCCTGTATCTACCAACGATAGCAAGCTTAAAACAAAAACATCAGATCACAGATACCCAACCCACGTAAATAAATGGAACGGTGTACCAGGAATTAGCTACTGAGAGTAGCTAGTTGTGCGTTTTTCAACAACCGCAGTAGCTAACATTAATTTAACGTTACTGTACTGTAACGTTAATCAAATAAGAAACTGTCTGAGATGACAAGCTAGCTAACAAATACGAGCTATTCACTTTTGTTACTTTCACCACTGATTTCCTGAACATTGGCAAGCTAGTTAATTACTGTATTAACTCCGACAACGTTAGCTATAGTTAGCTAGTCGGTTAGCTAATGTTAGCTAGTTACAAAAATAGAAAGTAGAAGCTGTAGCCAACTCGCGAACTAGTTCGCTTACTTGATATTCGACTGCGTATTTAGCGAACGTAGATAAATATAATTATCAAAAAGTTAAACATTGTCGATTAACGATCGAGCTAGCTACAGACGAAACGTTCTTTTGAAGGGCTTTTCTGGCCTAGGAAATGTTAGCTATAGAATAGCATTACATAACGTGATTAGTATTTACGGGTTTAAACACTCGAAATACGATAGATAAAATGATTTCACTGTATTTAACAAAATAAAATAACGATTTAGTTACCAGAATTACTTAAGCAAGTGTGCAAATATTCGTTCTCCCACAAGAGAACACACAGGTCGTTCCTCTCCAGTCCTCTTACTAGCCAGCTAGCTAGCAACTTCTTTCTGTTCTGAATTTTACAAGATGGCGTCAGCCCAGGCAGATGCGTGTGTGCGAGAGAGAGAGAGAGAGAGAGAGAGAGAGAGAGAGAGAGAGAGAGAGAGAGAGAGAGAGAGAGAGAGAGAGAGAGAGAGAGAGAGAGAGAGAGAGAGAGAGAGAGAGAGAGAGAGAGAGAGAGAGAGAGAGAGAGAGAGAGAGAGAGAGAGAGAGAGAGAGAGGCTGTTTGATAGGCGTAAACCAGGTAATCGAAGTACATTCAAAACTATACATTTACCTGGACGATCTTATGCTATTTTTGACGGTATTTTTAAATGTAAGAAAAAACATTATTATTCTTAGCCGTAAACAAGAACATAACGTATATTTTCCCTTATGGTATCTAGTGCGCATGCACCTAGTGCGCATGTGCCTAAACCAAACATGGCAGCCTCCATGAACTGGCTTCATGCGCTATTGAGCAGCTCCCATAGGGATACATGGTACTGATAAACGGAAACTGTCTCCATGGCGTAAACTCACCCGATCGAAAATGGCGGCCTGATTTAATAGACTGTGGTCGGGATACAGACAACTAAAAAAAACGTAAAATTTTAATTTCGGATCGTTCTTAATACACGTCGCAAACCATGTGACCTTTACTTATCTGCTATGTCGGAGGACAACCTGCCCATACAACCAAATGTATTTTTCTGGCAAAAATATTGTTTTTTAAATCTCAGGTCAACCAGAAAGCATACAAATACACCAATGACACAGATTCATTATGGTTAATTTCCACACAGTTTATGGTTGCTCAAATCGAGCTGATTGCTAGAGAGACAAGTCATTTTTTTGTTTGCCAAAGACTATTCACTACCTACCAGGGAGAAGAAAAGTGATGATTGTCAACAGAAAGAAGAGCACAGTGCCCTGGTGTAAAATACAGCACTGCCAGCTTGACCAGCTTGAAAATTGAGCTGTTCATAAGATGGTCCAGCCGGGTATGAGCTGGTCAACCTGCATGGCCAAGCTGGTCATAAAGCTGGTGTAGCTGGGTAGCTTGTCTGAGCTGGTAACCAGCAACCATCCATCCATCCATCCATTATCTGAACCCGCTTATCCTGATCAGGGTCGCAGGGGGGCTGGAGCCTATCCCAGCATTCATTGGGCGAAAGGCAGGAATACACCCTGGACAGGTCGCCAGTCCATCACAGGGCACACACACCATTCACTCACACACTCATACCTACGGGCAATTTAGACTCTCCAATCAGCCTAACGTGCATGTCTTTGGACTGTGGGAGGAAACCGGAGTACCCGGAGGAAACCCACGCAGACACGGGGAGAACATGCAAACTCCGCACAGAGAGGCCCCGGCCGACAGGGATTCGAACCCAGGACCTCCTTGCTGTGAGGCAACCAGCAACCAGCTGTTTCAAAACATAGCTTGGTCAAACCATGTCAAGCTGGGAGCTGGTATGAACTAGCCAACTGCCTAAATTATGTTGAGCTGGGAGCTAGTCTGAAACCTAGTTTCAAAATCTACTTTGAGCAGTTTTTTTTCAGCAGGGTGGATTTACAGTTTAAGTAGGCAAGAAAAAAATCTGACACCAGAAAAAATGAAATGCATACAAGTTTGTTCAGTTCACTTTGTCACTGGTAAGTTTACTGTTAATGCGTTCTATCATGAAACTTCCTCTCATTCAAACTCGCATGAGCCAGCGAGCTGAAAAATCCCAAGGACCAGTTTTACCAAGTGTAAAGTCCAAACTAGCGAGCTACGAGGAGCTTTACAACAAAATCACCAAATACATTGTGTGATTTATTAAAATAACATGATTCCTAACTAGTTATATCATAACTCTTTTGGACGTAAAGTCATTACTAAGATGAGTGGATAATCAATGATGAAAACGTTATCTCCTCACTGTTACCGACTTCCACTTGGCATTGTAGCTAGTTGGCTGTCTCATCTTGGCCTAGTTTTTTTAGGCCTATGTTCGACCACAAAAATGAATGGGTTACTATTGATGCTTGTCCTCCAACACGTCATTGCCAAGGAAATTGTCACGTGATTAAGAACGATCCATAGGGGCAATTGCAATGTCTATGATCAACTTATATTCAGATTGAATTGAACATACAAACTGATTTTATCCCATTTAAACGGTGGAAAGTATCTTTCTTGGAGTGGACAGTTAGTCTGAGTAGAACCACTCTAGGAGTTCTACATAGCTGCATCATGCATTTGAGTAGCTGGCAATAACACAGGTAGGTAGAGTAGCAGACGATTTCACTTTGAACATTTGGATTTCACTGTCTCCAGCTATACATTAACCAATAAATCAATACAAAATATCACCTCTTTCTTAAGGTTTCATTTGTAATATTCAAAAATATGCATATTATGGAAAATTAAAGAATCTATTTTATGAGAACTTTATGAGAAATGTCAGTTTCTGACCTTGTTTGGCCATAAAAGTGTAAATAATCCTATAATACACATTAAACAGGGTATTTTGTGTCAATTCACATTCATTCACAGCTAAAAGCTTCAGTTTGAAGCAATTCTTGACATTTGAAGATCAGCTAGGTAATGTATAAAATTTACAACTTTAAAATGGTGGCCAAGGGGCATTTGCATCCTTTGCCCTGACCTCTTCCAGTTGCCAGTCAAGCTTGATTAGCCAGAATAACTGTGGTCCTCTGTGGAGATCTGTGATACTTAGAGATAAATTATTTGAAATCCCTGATGCATAAGATGCCCCCTGCAACCTTTTCCTGAAGCTGCTCAACCCTTTGTCTTTTTACCCCAAAATCCAACTAAAGGGGTTTTAGTTTTTTTCATCAATCCATTTGAAGTTATCTACTTAAATTCAGCAAAAAGATTGAACGAGGACATAAATCACCTGTTATTCCAGGAGTTCATTAGTTGTAGGAGGAAAGTTATCCCGAAAACCAACGAAACCCTGGCCCTTGAGGACCAGTGTCCTTCATCACTTGCGTATGCTTTGTAAGTTGGACAGACTGTAACATTTTTCATCCCATGGCCACACAAGTAAAAAGATGTGGGCTCATCAGGTTTAGGGTACAGTCCATCAAGTTTTCCAGTGCAGAAAGAACCACCAGGACTGACAGTTGCGTCCGTGCCCTGGATACATCTGCTTGGCCGCTGTATGCCCTTGGAGGAGCTCTGAGTCATAAGTGAGGTTTCAGTCGTGGTTGAGGTGGTAGTTGTGGTCATGACAGATGTTGTTGTCCTGGGTGATGTTAAAGGCAGGTGCTCTGGAAAGATAAATATGTCATTAATAATCATCCATCCTATTGAACACTTTAAGCTGATGGAAATAAAGGTCTCGTGAATGCTGTGTAGTCAAAGTACAGTATTTGTGCACTGTAATAGAAATTGACTTTACATTTTTGATGGTCTTGTATATGCAATATTTTCTTTCAGGAGAAAAGCAGGTGCATCTTATTCATGAATCCAATCACTCAGTGGGGGATTATTTGGCCACTGTCTGTCGTTGCAGCAAGAAAGGCCAAACAGGACAAACATGTACATTTTAGGTTTTCTGTCCTATGGGGTTATGCTATACAGCTGTGACTTTTCAGAGTGTTTGGATATTTTGTGGGAAATTTCTCTCAAGAGATTTTTTGGTTTATTACAATGCACAAGGGAAAGACAGTCCCAGAACCTTCGGGCAGTCTGTTCTGAGAAAATCTCTAAGGACTTTAGTGTATGGAGTGCTTAAGTATAGTCCGGTCATACATAACAAAGAGTTGGAAGATCGCCTGATTGTGACTGAGCCATTTAGCAAGGATTTGTGACGTCCCCTGCTACAGACACCATTGGAGTGGTATACAGAGACAATTTACAGGAAATAGCCATATAGAATACATATAGTTATGTGTGTGTGATACTGTTAAAGCTAGCAATCATAAAACCAGGAACCTATGTAGGGGGCTTACCAATCTCCAATAAAGTCCGCAAGTGGCTGATCAGAGGGTATCTTCCCTGGCCACAGAACTGACCCTCAAAATCGTCCATATCCAACGCCCAGACGAAGGCCCCACCAAAATTATTTTTTTTCAAATACCGGGCCTGGAAGAATGAAAAAGGTACAGAAATGGGTGACAGACAAATCTATGTGCAGCTCATGATGTGGCTTCATTGATGGAGGTCTTGTGACCTCTGATTCCCAATATGTGTGATCTACCTTGGCCGCAAAGCTCCTGCGGTTGTCAAACCCCACCCACTCATCCCCTTTGACAGCATAAGGGACCTGTTGCTCCTCAATCCACTGGATAGTAGCGCCTCGGATAAAAGAGCAGATCTGAGAAAAAAGAAAACAGTACTTCTCATAAATATAATATATCCCAAAAGATGAGCTTCCCCCTCAGCTTTGAAAAGACCACCGTAGTCTCAAACACTAAGGCTTTGTCATTACAACATATCATACAATGTACCTTCTGTGTTTCAGCATTAGATTGCTGGGTATAGAATACCAGATTTGTTGAAACATGTTGCTGCATACCACACCGAATGCAAGCAGCTCTAGTCATCATTTTTTGGTCATTGTCCAACTCTATGTTAGGACTACCTTAAATCAACAGAAGCTATGCTCATTATGCCTTATACATGCTATTTCCTCTTTCATATGATTGGACACAACAGCCATTGAAATTAGACTTAAAAAAAAAAAAAGCTGACATATCATATTGTCCGCTGAATCAGTGAGTGTAATTACTTTTTAAATGCCTGCTCACCTCATAATAAGACCAGAAGCCCATCTCTTGGATGTAGGGCCCAGCAGAGGCTGAACTCTTTGCTGGAGCCCCGGGACCTTGGTCAGATGAAGCCAGAGTGAAGGAACGGCCAAATGTTCCGAAGCCCATGTGAAGTTTCTCCGCTGGGGCACCTCGATCCCTCCAGTACTTCATGGCAAAGTCCTGGGGGTGAAGAAGAAAATAAGGCATGTAAGGGCACATATTAGAGGATGAAGCTGAAGACATTTGGACCTTTCTCGTGCTCTGCCCTTACTGCATTGGAATTGGTGAAGTGTTCGTGGTCCTCTGAACCCTGGTACAAGGGACTATGGTGTCCCGTGAAGTTCTCCAAGCTTCCATGGAAATTAAAGGTCATCACATTGATGAAGTCCAGGTACCTAAGCGAAACAAATTTATTCCTAAGAGATTATTCTCAGTTGTTTTTTTATATTAGAATGTTAAGCCTGTCTGATAAACATCCATCTATCCATTATCTAACACACTGATTCCTGGTCAGGGTCATGGGACTGGGTCATATCCCAGCATGTATTGGGCAAGAGGCAGGAATACACCCTGGACAGTTTGCCAATCCATTACAGGATACACAGGCCATTCACTCTCACACACACTGGGCAATTTAGAGTCTCCAATTAGCCTAGCCTGCATGTCTTTGGACTGTAGGAGGAAACCAGAGTACCCTAGACAAGGGGAGATCATTCAATCTGTCAGATAAAAAACATATCATAATTTCATATCTATCAGGTACACAATGATAACATCAATGCTGGACAGGCCTAGTTGCCAATAATTACCTCTAGCATGGCTAGTGGGCCACTGAGCAGTTGTAGGAATGTGATATAGTCACACAAATCATCCCTCACGTGTTCTTGACAAATGGATGAGTGTACACTGTGATCTTGGAATTATAAGGTTCCATCTGCATTCTATATTTAAGAGTAAATTTTGAGATACTGAGCTTCAAAGCTTTCACGTCCTAACACAGCAGAAGAGAAATGCGGGGCAGTTCTTCAGAGTTGAAAAGTGAGAGATACCCTAAAGGTACTCTGAATGTACAATATCAAAATCAAATACAATTAACTACAATTTCAAATTGCCCCATAAACAACATATTTATGACACTAATTTGTGTTTGACAAAAATGTCAGTTAAAACCTTATTCTAAGATCTCAGCATGTGGCATGCAGCTCAAGAATTCTTCAGGTCAAATTTCTTGATACCAAGAGTGTGAACGGAATTGGAATTGTGTTGAGGGCGATGTCAATATTAATTCTGAGTGATCATCTTCATCCAAAGGTGTGTTATTTGTTTCCTGCCAGAAGGTCTGTCTTGTCTTCCTTGACAAACTCTAACAGTACTACTGCAGGGTTAGCCCCTATCTAGTTTCAATCACATGTATCACTTGTATCTCGATCTTCTAGCACTTTATGTTGAACTGGTATCTTGTATGTTGTAGCTCTTTAACATACTGTATCATGCTTCACTTATAGGTATGACATGTCATAACCTTCCTGACTTTGTCTATGCTAACTGTTTGAACTAGACTTGATGTTCATGGCTATGTATAACTAATATTTCATGAGAATAGTACCTTATTTGACCTGTGTTCTGTAGTTGATCCAATGACCATCAGTATGCACATATAGTACATTGCTTTCAATAAAAGTGTCTGCCAAAATATATATAATGTAACATAATGTTTTCCAAGATGGCAATGTCCCTTATCCAATTAGAACATGCAGTCATCCTTGATAATGTGATGATAATGACAATGATGTAATTCCAATGTAATGACTTTCTCGGTCACCAGATCTGAACTCGATCACACATGTATGGGAGATTCTTTAACAGTGTCTGAGTGTGAGACAATAGTCTATCTCCATCAACAATCTATGAATCGATTGACCTTCTTGTAGAAGAATGCCGCCATATCACTCCCACAGAATTCCCAGTTCTAGTAGGTTCTTTCATTTCTTTCATGACTTTTCTTCTTCCTCATTTTCTCTTCAGATCACAGGACCAGTACACAAAGCAATATTGGACAAATAGGTCACACATCGTGCAAACATGTAAATTAGGGATCACCAGCTCTGAGATTATCAGAAGTGGTTTTCCTTTCTCCTGGGTAATTAATGCTACTGACTGTCTCGCCTGAATCTCGGATATAAAAGAGCTTGGGAAACCAGCAGTTCTTGGCCTTCGAATTTACCACCAAGCATGGCTACTGCCAATTAGAGGAATCTCTCTCTTAGTAAAAATAACTTAAGGCTATTGGGGGTCAGAGGTATCGTCAGGAGGAATTTATGCAGCATTAGTTCCAGAGGAACTCTGGGTATCAAACCCACCATTAGCCTCATAAGAGGATACTAAGTGCACCCATGCAGCACTGGAACTATTGAGGAGTCCACTGTGGAATACTGCAGTATGTTATCTAGTCCACAAATTATGATAATTGCATAACTTAAAAGTTGCCACAAACTTTCGACTTACTTTGAGAGCTTGGCAACTTCATAACTGGTGTCAATTTCTCCTTTCCCAGCAGCCACTGCTGCTGTGACCATCAGCCTGGGGCGTCCATTGGCTCTGCTCTCTGCCTCATAAGCTTCCATGAGCTCCTGAGAGTGCATGAATAGACAAAATAAATTAGCAAGGCAGTACATTGCTGCTGGTCAGTATGCTGCCGGCTAATTCACTGATCTTTATAGGTCAAGTTATCCATCCAGTCTTGGTGTTGTGTAATGGCGCTAAGGCAAATGTCACTCGGTTGTGAGAACCTTATAAAGTAATGCCACATATGCTCCTATGTGCCGTCAACTGTCCAAGCTTTGTGATTAAACACCATATAACCTTTGAGAGTTGGCAATTAAATTAGATTTAAATGAGAATTAAAATGAGATTTTTAATAATCTGTGGCGAGTCATATCAGTCAAGCCTTTGGAGGAGAATGAAGAGCCGAAGTCAGCGCAAACTTTATGTACTTTTTTTACTGTCTTTGGCATAATGCTCAAACAGAGTGCAGTCTAGGGGAAAGGACAGACTGAGTTGACAACTTGCCAAATTTGTCCCCAGATTTATAACTACTGTATTACAGGATTCTAGTGTAATTCAGATAAAATACAGTAAATGTCACTATTAAAAAAAAACAAAACACCAATCTCGTCTGCTTCAAAAAGCATGTACACTTTTTTTATTTACTGTGTTGGTACCATTGACATTGAAATGGGTGGTTGAAGGACCTGTACCGGAGCCAACCGCACTGGTAATGGTGAGCAATGTCTCTCAACAAGACCAGGAAGTGAGCTTCAAAAAAGCAGCCCATTTTGCCCATTTGGCCAGGCTCACCTTGCACAGGAGAGTGAATTTCTGCTTGTCCTCTGGGGGGCTCTCTTGAGACCCAGGGTACTCCCAGTTTAGGTCCAGCCCATCAAAATGGCGTGTTCGCAGGAAACTGATGGATGACTGGATGAACCTCTGCCGGTTGACTGGTGAGGACACCATGATGGAGAACCTCAGGGAGGGGAGGGGAGGGTTCAGAGATTTTTGGGTACGTTTTCTATGAATTATTTGACATATAATTGTATTCACAAATTGAGGACAAAATGTATTTATTTGTGGATATACATTTATATTTTTGTACTCTTTTCACTTGAAGTAGGGTGTCTCTGATCCCAAACTATGGTGAAACCTACACAGCAAGGGACTGGATTTGTTTTTACTTTTACTCAGGAGGATATACAATATTTATAGCAACATGAATTGGTATAAGCTTATGTAGTTGTTAATCATGCATTCATGATGTATGAAACCATTGGATAAACTTAATAATGACTTGACCATTATCAAATACATTTTTCTTTTTTCATTCCAATATGAATTGACATTTACTAATGTAGTTCTTTGCATGAATTAATGATGTACAAATACATTAACAAAATGTATTAAAAAAAATGTTTTTAACTGTTCAGACTTCTCAGTAGTTAGTTTGCTAACAATTACAGTTTGGTCCAGAAGTCTGAGAGCACATTGGAAATCTGGGATTTTGGGATTGTCATGTAATCCAGAAAGTTCTTGGATTTTGAAAAATGTAAAACAAATTAAAGTTACTCCAAAGCTTTGCAACAACTACTTGAAGACCAAATAATAGCAAGGAGTGCTGCACAATCCATAATTACCTGACCTCAACTTACTTACCTGACACTTGAAGACTGACAAATGCCAAGCATTCAGTAACATGACAATATGCTCTTTGGAATATTATCAAATAATTCTGGGATAACATGGATTGTCAGGTTTTGCACAAATTTGTAGAGTCCAAGACAGCTTGAGTGCATTTTGCCATTAAAGAAGAAGGTGGACATACCAAATGCTAAGAAATTCAGAAAATTGTGTAAACTTTCCAAAGATTGAACTTTTCACTTTTTTATGCTGATAATTTCATTTGTAATGAAAAAGTTTGTATTAAATTAGAAAATATTGCAAGATAAAGGCATTTTCACTAGTGGTCTGGACCCCACTAGTTAATGGCAATTAATGTAAGCTTATCGTACTTCCTTGTAGGTGCTATTTCTCTCTTCTGCCACTAGAGGGAGGGCTGTACTAAGTAGAGAAATGAAATCAACTTACTGAGTATCGCCGGTGTTCCCTCCTCGCACTGCCAGCGATGTTTTCAGCTGTGGATTTCTGCAGATAGACATGTAATAAATTAATTATTCTTTTGATAAAGTCCATAGTTCAATAGCACTTATAAATTACCATGAAGTTGGTGTGTCCATTGTACATTGTACATTGTACTATAATATTGTACATTGTTCCTGGGGTCCCTTTTTCAAACATTTATTCATGTTTTCAGGGAAACTGAGTGATGGTACTTGTGAGGTAACTAGTAATACATATTTTACAAGAGAACAGCTGTAGATGGCCATTATGAAACCATTGTAGATTTGACATTTTAAAATATTACTGTGTCACATACTCTGCCAAGTACATATTGTCCAGTGCCCAGACAAGCATTACATTCAGGAAATGAATATGCCAAAGAAATGAAAAATGTAATGCAAATTAGAGAATATATAATTCATGATTTTGTGTCTGTAGTCTTGTTACTACATGAAGTAAGGTTTTCATACTTGGTCTTCAAAGCATTGAAGGAGGCATGCGATGTGTTGTCATTCCATTCCTGGGTGACCAGCTCGTTGGCATAATTGATGCCAGCGAAGGCATAGATTATGTGGGTGCAGAGGTGTGGGTCCACGTTTCGAGGCAGGTACATCCCTGGGCTGGGTCTGTATTGCGACCAGTTGGTGAAGTAGCACACTAGCCTGGTAGCAGCTGCTGAAAAAGCAGAGAAGAAATCTGTAAGAGGATTTTACGGGTTAACTGACAACAGCTGTGCTGCTAATAAGTTGAACCATTATCTGGTCTTAGTGTTCCCTGGACATTCTGAACATATCATTTTAGTAGAACACTAGTTGACAAATTAGTTTTAAGAGAGAGTGGCCTCATAGTTGTGTGTGCCATTTTGGAACACTTACTCCACTACTAAAAGGAACATTCATTTCCAGCTAGAGATCTTCAAACCACCACTGCTCATCATAAATCTTATTTTTTTTTATCTTAGTGGAATTCCAGAATCAAATAATTATGATAAAACACTAACCAGACCAAACAGTTGTCAAATATCAAACACATTTGCACACCTTTTGTCACATTTGAGTGAGATAAACAACTTTCACCACTTTACAACCACATTCTGTCAAAATGCATTTGGTAATAGAGTGTAGCCACTTACCGACCTGAAGCAGAAGATTAAGACCTTAGAAGACACATATATATTGAAATTTAGTACACTTGCACTTTCGGTTATAAATACACATTGTTAAGAGTAAGTGCCGTCTGTACCACATTCTTTCTATAATGTCTAAGTGGTTTTTAAATCTCTATGTTAAATAGGACTGCGTAAATCTTACCCACAAATTCACTTAGCCAGCTCATGGTGATGCGAGTGGTGTTGTTTGCTCCCTACCCCTGCCCCAGCATTACGAGTGTGAGGAACCACTGGCAGTACACAATGTAATGTAATGTCAGCCCACTTCTCAAATGACTTCCCTCTGATCTCCTGAAGGAAATCATTTGCAACCGAGGCAGGTTACAGTACAGAACATCTTCATAATATACTGTTTGTTCCTGTGCCTGTACTGTTTGTTCTGAAGATGGAAGGCTGAATGTTCATTAGAACATTAGACCATCCACATATTTCCACATATAAGAAAATGTGGAAAAAATGAACAAATAAGCCCTGGAAACCACTTGGTTGGTCAAGCCAGTGTTTATCAGCCTGCCTTACAGTAGATGGGGCATCTATCCAATGAGGCCTTTGTGCATTTTGGCTCAGATTCATATTTAAATACTGCCTGACATATCTAACAGGCTTATACATTATTGTATAGCATAACATTTATGGATGTATGTGCAACTGGGTACAATGTCAGTCTGTTATGCGCTTTGGTCTAAAATAAAACATTTCCCAATTCAACAATCCATAATAAAAATTATACATTTTGAACGTATACCCACACATTCATCATTTAAAAAAAGGAAACATTTGGAACTCTATTTTGGCATATGTATATGTATATAATTTCTGTGTGCTGTGAAAACCTCCATGAAAGAATGCATTGAGGTCTCTCAACAAAAAGGTTTTTTTATAAAGCCTTTCTTCAAATTTTGCCAGAAAATTACACTATAATCAAATACATTACAGTATTTCACTAAATCAAGCGCACCTGTTAGTTATTTGAGAGACAAAACCAAAAGTAGTTTCTTCTGCAAAAACTTTGAAGTTTTAAATATTTAATGAAACAAGCTATTATTTGCAATATGTTATTAGTTATTGCACATAATATATTGTACATTGATGTAATAATATAAAGTTTGTTGTGAAATTTCTCAAGATTAAAAGTAAGAATTGTGTCCTCTTGAACAATTTACTGTAAATATGTTTAGCGGTAAATGTGAATACCACGTTCTCACAATAAAAATTCCTTGGAGTCAAAGGAGTTAAATATTTTTTCAGCTTTTCCTGAATTTCCTGATTCTGTCTCTGTGTCTATGGCACCATCTCATGTGAAATGATGGTGTTTTCCATGCAATTTGACACTAAGCTCTTCTTTACCACATCTGTCTTCAGCTCATTTCTGAAGCCAATCTGATATGTTGCAATTGCCTGTGGTTAGATGCTTGTAGGAAATACAATGGCCTTGTCACACTAAACGCAGAGACACTTAGCTTAAGGGCTAGATTTAGCACCCAGCATTTGTGTGAGACGTGTTAAAAAGGAAGGATGATACAACAAGGATAAAGAAACTGGGAGCTTGTTATGATGCAAAAATGCATTTTTATTTCATGTGCTCAGAATGAATTGAAAATATACACACGGCAAGCTGACATTCAAATAAGATTATAGACTTGGTTCCTTCTGCTATTTGGATGTACAAAACCCAGTGCTTGAGCACTATTTGCCTATCTATTACTCTGCAAGAATGTTTGAACGTTTACTTTCCACTAATTTGCAACCTCGTTTACATTTTGGTGCCCGTCCTCCCGTTTACAACATTAAAATAAAGCTTTACAATTATCTGCATATTCTTCTACATTTTTCTACATTTTTTTCGTATTTACACAAAGCATCGTACCTGGTTTAAGTGCAATAAAATAATTAGGTCTGGTGGGGGCCTTAGATGGAGAGGCTCCTCAGACCAGCGCTAATGCTGTAATCATACAGGTGTAAATCAGTGAGCCTTAGGCCAGGTGCAACACTTGCAGCTTTCGTCGAACACTGTGCCTGCGCCACAGCGTTTGGGGAAGGTCACTCCCCCTGAGCATAAGTAAAAGGCGTTAGGATCTTCCGGATTGGGGTATACGCCATCAGGCTTGCCAGTGCAGAAGGTATCTCCGGGGCCAGGGATGTGGGGGGTGGTGGTGGTCGTGGGGGGAGTTGGTGGTTTATCAGTTGGGGGTCCGGGCTTGGTGGTGGTGCTGGGTGGCTGTGGAGGCAGTTCTGTAAAAAATATTGATCACACTTTACAATAAGGTACATGAATTGGCATTAACTACTGTAGTTGTTAACATGAATTAATTGACTGTAGATTCATGTATAAATATTAATGTAACTAGCACATGAAACCAGCAGTTCTCATTGATGAATGTTGAAAAATGTTGGCACAATCTGGCGTTGGAGTGTTTTTAGACATCGTTTAAAACAAGAGAAGATTAGCCTCATATTATCCTCAGAGTAAACAATCCTAATTAGCCTCAGAGTATGTATTTAAATTAGGCTCCGAGTATCTACTCGGATTAGCTTCAGAGTATGCACTAAGATTAGCATCAGAGTAAGTACTCAAATTAGCCTCAGAGTATCTACTAAGATTAGCATCAGAGTATGTACCAATATCCAGGAGCTTGCGTAGGTGGCCCATGAGGGGATGATTTCCCTGCCCACAGAACTGTCCTGCGAAGTCATCCAGGTCCAGGGCCCAGACAAAGGCACCTCCAATCTTCTGGTCCTTCAGGTAGCGCACCTGAGAGGCAGGAGAAGGGCGAGTGAAACAGGAGAGTTTTGTCATCATGAACCATCACCACTGTCAGAATCATCATCATCACCATCAGCCTCACTGTGACTGTCACCGCAATCGTAACTGTAGACACGGTACCTTGGTCTCATAGCTCTCCTGCGTGTCAAATCCCACCCACTCGTATCCTTTGGTGGCATAGGGAACTTTCTGGTCAGTAATCCACTGGATAGTGGTGCCTTTCAGGAAACCACAGATCTGAAAGATGACAAAATAAATCAGCCTTCATACCAGTCAGCCTTGTAATTAGTGCTACTGATTGGCCAGACTGTCTTCACACCTGACTCCCACGTGAAGAGAGGCTGGAAAACCAGCAGTTCTCGGCCATCGAGAACCATAAGCTGCTGATCCCTGACCTAGGCCTTTTAGACAGTGGTTATTGGCTGTGGCTGGCCAGTGCCCACCTCGTAGTATGCCCAGAAGCCAGCCTCCCGTGTGTAGGTTCCAGCAGAAGCAGGGCCAGTTGCTGTATCCCCAACCCCATTGGACGCCGGGTCGGCCAGGCGGAACGTGCGGCCGTATGTGGCGAATCCCATTCGGAGCTTGTCAGAGGGGACACCGTTATCCCTCCAGTACCTCATGGCAAAGTCCTGAAGGAGCAAAGGAGAAAGAGAGAAACATAGAGCAAGAGTGAGACAGAGAGAGCGCAAAAGAGAGACATAGAGCGAGAGAGAGCGATAGAGTGAGAGGGAGACACACAGAAAGAGAGAGCAAGAGAGAGAGAGAGACCATTATGTCAAAATGTATTGCTGTTATGTTCAATGGGAATGGACCTTTTGGTCCTACATTTGGCATGTCTTCTGTTGGAAAATGCCACCGGTATTTAATCATTGCCATGATTGAGCTGACGAGCTTACGGTGTTGAAGTAGATGAGGTCTCCGTTATCCTGAGCTCCACGGTACAGCGGGCTGTTGTGCCCAGTGAACCTCTCCCAGGTCCCGTGGAAGTCATACGTCATCACATTGATGAAGTCCAGGTGCCTACAAACACATAAACCTGTTATTCATGGGCAATGTTTTTACCAATAACGCTACCATCACCAATCACCTGCAGCAACAGGTATGCTGTCGTCCACCAACAACTGCTAACAGCTTCATGTGAGTTGATACTCATATGATCAACACATATTAGTAACAGAGTGACTGACTTTGAACATCCCAAAAGAGCTTAAAATGATAAACACATCTGAGAACCCTCTATTTTGTCATTGTTCGGTTAAGCTCTTGGTTTAGTTCATATATTGTCAGTTTAGGCTCACAGCAGCCTCTTTGAATTTGTCATTCTAAGAAAATGCAATGTGTTTTTGCCCTTTTTAATGTTATTGCAGATGCTACCTCCATGTTGTTAAGCTCAGTATCCCTGGAAGTGCCCATGGGCAAATTCACTGGCACACCCTTCTCTCACTTAGTCATTCTCACGCCCTTTGAGTGTGTTAGGTGAATACGAGTGAAATCCACTACTTCACCAAAAAGCCTTAAGGCTTCAGTCCTTCTTCATACAAAAAGGTGACCTGAATTCAATGTCACAGCATACTGCTATAAGTATTGAGTCAAGAAATCATATTAAACAGAACTTACTGTGCTTGATTTTAATGTCCCTACATTGGTTAAAATGACCACAAAGCGGTCATTGTTCATTACCCTTTTCATGTATTTTATTGTATGGAGACGGCACTGCTAATGTGTCAAATGTATTGCTGATATTGGTTATGGGTATCCCAGGCTCATTGTTTAATGCCAACAGAAATTTACCTTGAAGCTCCTAGTTAATGTATCTAACTGTGTTTTCAAGGAAACATTATTTACCAACACTTGGTGTATTCTAAACATTTTCATTGGGTTTTGTTTCATCATAGAACCGCCTCAGAGTATTTCAAATATGACTGCGACTCTTAATGTTCTTATTGCTGTGCTGATGCCAAAGTGTCTGCGGTTTGCGTGTAGCTTCCAAGGTCTCGGTGCCTCTGATATGCTATACAAGCATCTCAAGTTCACAGAACTGATTTCAGGGAGATGCAACACTTCGGCCACACATTACGAGCACAAAAAAACTTCCAACAGAGGTGGAGATAGCTGATTTACTGGAGATTTATGACCCCATTTATGACCATGGTCTATGGTATCACTGAGCTCATACCAAAAATCTGTGGGACTCCCGGAGCTACCAGGAGACTTGGGACATCTGTGTAACAACTGTTCTCAGATCAGCTTTCACACGATCTTTGAAATTCTGTATTTATCCACAACACCTTTTGTAGACACCAGCGCCCGAAACTGAACCTTTTGTTTATAGAGGAAACGTGTTTGGTTACTCACTCAAGATCTGAGACCTCACCAAGTCGGCACGCAACACCTTTCACAGGAGCAGCTGACTTGTGAGGTTGCATTACTTATTGGTGATTTATATTAGCGTTAGCAACACATTGCTGGTCTTACTTTCCGATTTCAGCGATTTCATAGCCGGCATCAATGGTCCCCTTCCCAGCAGACACTGCTGCAGTGAGCATCAACCTGCGGCGTCCAGTGGCCTTTCCTTCTGCCTCATAGGCCTCCACAAGCTCCTGCATTTTCACAGAATATTAGCAGTTAGCACAATGGTCAGGCTTAATATTCCTGAATCAGACACGGCCCGGCCCAATTAGCAACATAAGCATCTTCTGAGAGCCCCGGGAACACTAGGGGGCCTCTTTGGTTTGGGTTTGGGGGCCCCCAAATCAAGTCCTGTTTAGGTCCCCTCATAGAGTATCAATGATGATACTACACAGGATGAGAAGCACAAAATAACGTGATTTGTGCAGATGTGTTGAACACTAGGTGACCCTTGTGATGTCCAGCATTGAAGAATCTGTGAGGGCAATAGTTGAGGCCTTTCCAACCTATACTGGAGCCAATCGCACTGGCACTAGTGAGCAACGTCTCTCAACAAGAGAAGCGAACAGAAAGGAAGTGAGCTTCGAAACAAAGCCTGTTTTTGTCAGCTCGGCCAGGCTCACCTTGCACAGGAGGGTGAATCTCTGCTTGTCCTCTGGGGGGCTCCCTCGAGACCCAGGGTACTCCCAGTCCAGGTCGAGCCCGTCAAAGCCGTGTGTCCGCAGGAACTTGATGGACGACTGGATGAACGTCTGACGGTTGGCTGGGGTGGACACCATGATGGAGAACCTGAACGGAAGGTACAAAGCCTTTTCAGAGAGGCAGGATCCAGTGAAACAATGTCACTCTGATGTTCAGGTCAGTGGTCCCCAACCTGCCCCTTGAAGTCTTAACGATCATTAATAAGTGGCTCATTTAAAATACGGCATGGGGTGAGAGGGAAATGTTTATTGTCGTGATAACCATCTTTAGTGTTCAAAACTTTATCTTTCTTCAGAGTCCCTCCAAAATGAGTTGTTTCTGTGCTTTCATTGACCAAGTATGAATATATTGAATATATTTCTCATTATATAACTGCATTTTCAAAGAATATGTAATCATTTCTAGTTGCAGTTTGTCACAGTATGACTTACCACAGAAATAAAACCACAATTGTTAGCAGTGATGTAGAGATAAAATTACATTTCAGTTAAAACGATTCAGTTAAATATTTATAAACTGAGTGTGACTCACTGAGCTGAGCCAAAGTTCCATCCACCAACAGCCAGGAGAGTTGTCAGATGGGCATTTCTGTTGTTGAAGGAAAAAAATTTAAATTACAATATGAATTACATGCTTTTCTTGCATTGCTATAATTATGCATAGCCAAAATAAACTGTATATTTGTGGTGATTTTGTAGTTCAGGTCACAAAATGTTCCTTTGGAGACTTTGGCACTGATATTGTTTTCTCACAGGTAATTGTATCTTTATCCTTATCACCTTCATATGGACAAATTGTGCTGTTTTGATCACCTGGTCTTTCCCTACATTGTTACATAACTGACCTGCAATTGCTTGCTTGGTTTATCATTTTTTTAGTCTCCAGCTGCTGCCAACAAGCTTGCACTACAGTGTTTGCATCTTGTTTGATACATTGTTATCAAAGTTATTATATATGGTAAATTATTAATTCTTTGACAATTATGATTGACCCATATAATAGCATATGATTCACTTGTTATGTTAAGCTTTGTTTTGATTTTTCTTTTTATGTACATGTCCTTTCTATGACTGTAGTTTCAACATAGTTCCCTTTGAAAGGATTTAGATCAGTGATCCTTTGATGAATGACCCTGACCTTACTTTTTATAGTTTTGAAAACATTATTACAGGTACATACTTCTTCTTCAGGTCGTTGAAGGCCTTGTAGAGAACATCGTCATTCCACTCGTACATGGTAAGCTCGTTGTTGTGGTTGAGGATGGAGAAGGCGTAGAGCAGGTGGGTGCACAGGAAGGGGTCTACATTAGCAGGCAGGTACTTTCCAATCCCAGGTCTGTATTGGGACCAGTTGGTGAAATAGCACCCCATCTCAAGTCCAGCACCTGAGGATTGAGATTGGTTCATTTGAACCAGTTCAACATTATTAGGATTTTTTCTTAAATTCTAAGTTAGTGTTCCAGAAATCCACATTTGTGATTTTGCAATTGAAAGGGTCTTGTTAGAGGACCTCTCAGACAGAGAGCACTGAAAGATCTACAGTATGTAACTCACCTATCTGGCAGAGCACCAGGCATAAGCCTTAGGAGAAGACAAAAGATTGATGTTAACGAGGAGCAAGGACCGACTGTATGATGTTTTGCATGATTTTCAAGAGCAGTGACAGTGTCAAAATGTTTTTTTTCCTGCAACGATTATTTCATGTTTATGAGCCCACACCAGAATAGTGTGGTTCAAGCAGCTGTCAAGGTCTGTGTGGAAGATTCATAACTGCGAAATGGACCTTGGATGGTTGAATGAAATTGTCACTTTGTTAGGAAACGATTGTGCTGTTTTTCTTCCTGGATGGGTGAAGGTTATTTACCTGCTAAGACAGTCAGCTTGGACATGGTGATTCTCCTGTATAATGAGGTTCTCCTTGGATTCCTTTTCTTAAATGAAAGATGTGCCAAAATGTTACGATTAAGTCGATACTATTTACTATGCACACACGTTTAATTAGTATCTTATATTTATTCTTTATTTGGATCCCCATTAGCTTCCAGATACTAGTCTTCATGGGGTCCACACTTTAAAAGCAAACAGTCATTAGCCATCACAGTACACTGTATGGCACAGACAAAGCAGCAAAGACAGTAATGAATGATGAATGAATGAATGAATGAATGAACTTAGGCTTCAGAAATGCAAGGTAACATTTGTTAAAATAACACAAAAATATCCTGTAGAAATAATAACAATGAAAACAACAATGACTCCAACAGAAAACTAGACCTATTGATTGGGAGTCATTGATCTAAATAGCATTGTACACATTAAACAGTGCTTTGGATGTTTACCAGTGACTGTTATGACTGTAATAATCTGGCAAATATTGCCAGATATCTGCCTTTTTCTAATTTGGAAACGCCACCTGAGTCAGTAAGTCCGCCTTACCTGGGGTACTTCTGCGGCTGAGAGGACCAACGATTGCAGAAATGCATCGGCTTTATATAGAGCTACAGTGCTCAATAAAATACTGACGGGTCAATCTGGGTCCATCTACACAAGATTAATGACTGCCAATAAAAAAATGATTGGATAAGATAAAGGATGGAAACTTTGAATAAAGTGCAGGGATGCAAATATTGAACAGCCTTTGTCGGTCCATACTGATCATTAGGCCAAGGGGAAAAATGCTAGTTTTTTAGGAGAGGTTAGAGTCTGTTACCCTGATTTTAGCCATTGCACCTCGTGACTAAATTACATATTTAATTATAGTGCACTTTTGGCTTTCATTGCAAAAATAATCAAGTAATCTTGTACAATAAGGTCATCAAACATTGTAAGCTACATTCCCAGCTTGGCACAAAGTAAATTGTATGCATTATTCCTGCAAGTTAACAAATCACAGGAACAAGTGAATTAATACTCCATATTTCAATTCATACAGACTAATCACTGATGGATAGTGGCAGGACCATTCTCTGGAGGAATGACTT
The DNA here is from genome assembly GCF_963514075.1 of Conger conger. Lineage (NCBI taxonomy): Eukaryota > Metazoa > Chordata > Actinopteri > Anguilliformes > Congridae > Conger > Conger conger. The sequence goes on along the minus strand of NC_083773.1, from coordinate 19,458,347 downwards.
TGCAGATGATCAACCCCCTGTAATGTTTAGTCCTCAGTACTCCTCTGGACAGAGTTGCTATATCAATAATTAATTTTTAGTCAGTCCAAACTGGAAATATTAACTGGAGAGTAGTATTAGCCATTTTATGATATTATATTATATAAATATAGTATACAGTCTGAAATAAAAGTCGATACATTTCAAATCTTACTGTAAGAGTTTATTAATTAATAACCTGTTCAGAAACACATTTGTGACAAACAAAATATTAGCCAAAGATTTTTCAAAGATTGAAAGATTGATTGGTCTCATTTCTGTTCTGGTCAGCTGAGTTCTGGAGTCTGGATTCTAACATATCATAGCCATATTTAAAATATGATATATGATATTGTGGAAATCATGCTAAATGTAAGAAACAAAGTTTTTTCTGGCCTGACTTTGAGGATTAATAGCTGAATATTTGTTTGAGTATCACATTGGCCCAAATGAGAGTCCATATTATACAAACAGCATAACAGATGAGCATTTAAATGCTATTTGAGAAAGGACTGGTTAACACTGTCCTGTTTCTGGGTTTCAGTAGCTCTTGTAAACTCTGAGTGCACAAACGATCTTGAATTCTACTACCCTACATTCCTTCATTTCTTGGGTAAATGTTAAGGGGAGTTTATAGTGTCGCTTGATGGAAATTGCAGAACTATCATGAAAGTTCTATTGTCGTCCGACATGGACTGTGGTTGTTTTCCTAAGCAAATTCATATAAACGCACTCAAGTCAGTTTATATAAATTTTTATAAATGCCAGAGTATAAACCAAATGTTGCTGCGACCATGCATTATACATGTATAATGAAAAGCATTGCACTTATTTAGCATTTTGATTAGTTATGCAACATATTTGCTTTTTGATTTATTATGTTTCAATTAAAGTACTGTACAAAATCCTACACAGACCTATGATCTAAACAAGACAGTCTCACAACAGGGCCTCATCAAGTAATTTAACCCATGGCCCCATAGATACAGTACAAGGCCAGTTCCATTTTAATAATCCCAAATATACGGTACTGGCTGCGTAATGTATAGAATGTACTGTCTTTGGAATGGAATGGAAATTATGGAATCTGTCATTGGAATAGAATGCATATTACAGAATCTGTTGTTGATATCATCCTTACTACTTTAATGGGACATCCACTTGCTGAACCTGGATTCCAAATTCTACAAACAGACAAGGCAGCTCTGATAAGAAAGAACTTTTGCAAAAACATGGCTTGTTTTCTGGGACAAGTGACTGCAATCATGGGAGCTGACAGTAATTATGGGATGCATTTTTTTTGTTGTTGTTATTTTTATTTAATTATTATTATTTTGGGGGATAACTTTTCACATAAGTACTGATTTATCCAAGCAGTTTACATCCATTAAACAATATTTGGAATGTAATATCATTGTCATACATGCAAATTGAACATAAGTGAACAGAAAATAACACAAAAAAAGAAAAGAAAAAAAACCAACAACAATAATGATATCATTAACAATTACTACTGCCTTTCCCCCACTTGCTACAGCACTGATTACAAGAGGGGAACTGGGTTCTGGATCCATCCAGAATTATATAAGGCAGCCCTCCCACTAGCTTGTGTGCCAACTTGAAACGCTGACTACAAAATTTCTTTAGCCAGCTATGTTAATTACCTAGCAATCTAGTTATGTTTTTATTGGGTGATTTCCAAAAGTGTGCCCCTTATCTGACCCCCAATGGAAAATAGACTGTGCCTATGGTGCCGACAGGTTTGATAAAGAGAAAAAGTCATATGATATGTATTATGATGCATTCTTTCAGAACTACTGAGTTGAAATTGCATTCAGTAAACCTTCGGTTTTCCATATATGGTGTTATCATGTTTTGTTTGGTGTTGCTGGAAAGCTGATGTTGTGGGGAAGGTGATGTCATTAGTGGTGAGGCACAGTGACCTTGGAACACCATTCAGAAGTGAACTGTGGGTAACACAAGTTTCCTAGGAGCCATTCACCTGCTGTACTACGAAGATTAACCTTGTATTACAGGCAGGGATGGCAGTGGGGTGGGGTGGGGAGTTACGCCACTATTATTCTAGACTCACAATGTAATTTACCTGGTATGAGCATTGGCACTTGCACTCTGCCAGACACTGATAGATATAAAACACACCTGACATTCGCACACATACCTACAACAGCGGGCTTCATGGCAGTAGGCTACTGAATGAATGATTCTGGTTTCGAAATATACAGTTAACGGGCCGTCACTCTGTACCAAAACATTGCACTGCTGTACAATAATACAAGCTCTTTGGTTGAAAATTGGTTCTAATTGCCACAGCCAATGGGAAGTATAAACAGGTTTCAGGATTTGTTGCTGCAATTCCTCTCTTGACTGCTAGGAGTCCGAAATTACCTATTGTACCTTTAAATCAAAATGTAGGAAAATCTGGAATTTTCGGTTACAAATACGAGGATCAGAGTAATGCGTCAGTAACTATAGTAGGCTACCGTATGCTCTGAATCTAACCTGCCCCCGGGAAATGCAATAGATTCGCTCAGCGCGCACACTCATTTGTGTCCTTGGTCACATGTCTACTCACATGCAGAATGAAGAAATCTCCGGGTACTTGCGTGCCTTGGCGGATAAATCAAAGAAAAACACTTGGGCAGTTGCCAAACAAGGGTGCAAAGATTCTACATCAGAGCATTTTTTGGGAAATAGAAACATCTCTTTGTGCTAGGGAAAAAAACAAAAAACAAAAAAAAACTATATATATATATATATATATATATATATATATATATATATATTATATATATATATATATATATATTATATATATATATGGCAAGAGTGAGCACAGCAACAAGACACAAGGTAGTTATACTGCATCAGCAAGGTCTCTCCCAGGCAGAAATTTCAAGGCAGACAGGGGTTTCCAGATGTGCTGTCCAAGTTCTGTTAAAGAAGCACAAAGAAACGGGCAACGTTGAGGACCATAGACGCAGTGGTCGGCCAAGGAAACTTAGTGCAGCAGATGAAAGACACATCATGCTTACTTCCCTTCGCAATCGGAAGATGTCCAGCAGTGCCATCAGCTCAGAATTGACAGAAACGAGTGGGACCCAGCAACACCCATCTACTATGTGGAGATGTATGGTCAGAAGTGTCTTCATGGAAGAATTGTGGCCAAAAAGCCATACCGCCAACGTAGAAACAAGGCCAAGTGACTCAACTATGCACAAAAACACAGGAACTGGGGTGCAGAAAAATGGCAGCAGATTTTCTGCACTGATGAGTCAAAATGTGAAATATTTGGCTATAGCAGAAGGCAGTTTCTTTGCTAGAGAGTTTCTGCAGGCAACAGTGAAGCATAGTGGAGGTTCCTTGCAAGTTTGGGGCTGCATTTCTGCAAATGGAGTGGGGGATTTGGTCAGAATTAATGGCCTCCTCAATGCTGAGAACTACATGCAGATGCTTATCCATCATGCAATACCATCAGGGAGGCATCCGATTGGCCCCAAATTTATTCTGCACCAGGACAACGACCCCAAACGAGTCATGGAAGTGATGGTATGGCCCCCACAGAGCCCTGATCTCAACATCATCAAGTCTGTCTCGGATTACATGAAGAGACAGAAGCATTTGAGGCTGCCTAAATCCACAGAACTGTAGAACTGTGGCTAGTTCTCCAGGATGGCTAGTTCACCTTCAAAAACTGTGTGCAAGTATACCTAGAAGAATTGATGCTGTTTTGAAGGCAAAGAGTGGTCACACCAAATATTGATTTGATTTATATTTGTATTCTATTCATTCACTTCTTCTGTTCATGCATTTTGTTTATTGATAAAAATTTAACTATTAACATTTCTATTTTTGAAAGCATTCTTATTTTACAGCATTGTTTCACACCTGCCTCAAACCTTTGCACAGTACTGTATATATATTTATATATATATAGACTTTTATATATATATATGTTTATTTTTTTGTGTGTGTTAGTATAAAAGAACACATTTGAGATTTCCAAATATTCATTTTCCAAAAGATTTAAAAAGAGACATTTTTGTATTTAATTAAAAAAGTAACATATTACTGTAAGCAATTGACTACTTTTTACATAAAAACTTGATGAAGGCTGTCTGAGATCAGAAGCAAGTAGCCAACCAAAGTCTGTAGATGAACTGTGGCAAGTTCTCCAACACCCTTGGAACAACCACCCTGCTGATTGTCTTATAGAACTGCAGGACGGTGTTAGCTATCTCAGAGAAGTGATACAGTTTTAACTCCGAAGGGTGGTCACAAAAAATATTGATTTGATTAAGTTTTTAACTATTCTGCCAAATGACTAAAATGTAATTTAAAATGTATAGAATGTTGCATTGATTTAACATAATATATGAGCATAAATATTTTTATTTGCTGTCTTTTAAATGATTCCCGGGGAGGGGGCGTTTGGGGGCCACGCTCGGACCCCCTTAGATGGTTCCAGTTCTCTGGGTCGATGTATTTCAATATTCCAACTAAAGTTACGTCCAGATGACCTTGGTTTACTTCCTAGTCGCTGGAGTGACAGGCTGCAGGACTCCTCATTGTCCACATCCATCTCTCCAATATCTCCCTGTGGTTGCTTCACTAGCGGCTCACAGTAGGCCAGCTAGAATATACAGTTGGGTGGGAGGGTATAATTTTCAGCACCCCCCAACAAAAAATAGTTTGGCTCTCTATGCTTACAGGTATAACACAAGCAGTATCTTTGAGGTTACTGCTACCTGCTGTTTGCTTCTTTGCTGATTTGGGGTTTTTCTTTGATCTTTGGGTATGTAAGGGGAAAAGTGGAATTGTTCAGGGAGACTCTGCCTGTCTGCCTGCATTCCATTCAGGTATAGCCATTTCACAACTCTGCACCATTGTATATTGCTATAATTGAACACACTATATAATAAATTGCATTCACTTTAACCTTCAGAGAATGCCTAGTGGCCATTACACACCTAGCAGTTTTCGCAAGTTCCTAACATACATACTGTTGGAAGATACACTTGTATCATTGAAGGCTATGCAAACCGTGTCTACCGAGATACATAGCAAACAACATAGAGCCACACTACTGGTGGAAAGAGGCTATATTCCCTCATTTGCAGTCTCCTTCTATGTATAATTTTTAGCACAGAGGAAAGATTAAAACATTATTTTGGAGTGAGATAAACCAGTTAAATTAATCCAGTTCCAGTAGCACATAGCAGCCACTCAGATACTTCTGCAGTTTGGGGTGTCTGAGGGACCTTTACATTTTGTTTACTGTAGACACGCAAGCAATTAATTGAAGAATTAAGAATTAATAACAATGGGTCAAAACAAGTAATGCATCATTATGTCTTTGGAGCAAGTTTTCAATCTTTATTTTAGGTGTCCTCCTGCCATTATCCTTGATCCAGGCACTGGCCTGGAACTGGCACCCACTGCCTAACTAGGATGGGTGAGAGGACAAATTACCCCACGGGGATCAATAAAGTATATCTCATCTTTATTTTTACAAATTGAAATGAAACCAGGAATATGTTTATTGTTAGAAATGTGCTTATTGGTGTATATATTTTGTATGTATATTTCTTGAGAATAATGTCAGCTTCATGTTGAATAGTTAAAGTGATCCATTTAGCAACATGTTTATTTGAAAGTAACATGTTTATTGGAAAATAGTTCTTTGGTGGAGATTGTAAAACAAATTGTTGGGTATAGTGACACAGCTATATTTAAAAAAACAAAACAACACTATAAATATTGCTATGCTTACAGTGCACAATACACATTTAATTAGATTGTACAATCATATAACATATACTCATATAACATGATCCACATATACACAAAAAGCAAACAAAAAAGCTGAACTACTAGTGGTTTTCATATTTCCCTATGCTGGTATTCTGTCCCAAAAAATATAATATTTGTATTATATCAGCCATTTTAACTTGGAATCAGGTTTCTGAGCCAGTAGGTAAGCAGTGGAGAGACAGGGACAATGGGGTTTGTGATGAAAGGCCTGTAAAACATGGACACATGGACAGCGGATTGTCTATGGGAGGCCCGTCAGGAGGATCTGCTTCCCCCTAGGGCCAGTTGCAGCACTTGCAGGCATCGATATAGACCAGGCCTGGCTGGCAGCTGTGGATGTAGGTGTTTCCACGGAAGCACTGGAAGTAGGTGGTCTTGTCGTTGGGGTTGGCGTACAGCCCGTCGGGCCGGCCAACGCAGAAGGAAGCCACGGGGTCGGGGGTGGTGGTGGGAGCAGCTGTGGTGGTCGGTTTGGGCGCGAAGCCTGCAAGAAAGAGGAGGCGAAACTCACACTCCCAAATGTGTCACGGTCCAGCTCAGCAAGGGTGCTCGGGGACCTCGCTGGTGGGGGGGCCACAGCTTGAGGGGCCCACAAGTTTTTATTAAAGAAGAGGGTCCAGAGCAGTATTCTATCAGTGGGCCCAGAATTGCTAGCTACACCCCTGGCATCAATAATGCACCCGATATAGCAGACTAAGCTGCAAAAATAGTTCATTCGCATACATTATTCCACACAGAATAGTTCATTTTATTTGCCAAAATAGAGTTGCATATTGAATTTTAAACAGCTGAAAAGCACACTTTATTTGATCCTCAAAGGTTTATCCTCCAAAATGATGTATTTGCTTTTGTTTGGCATTTGCTTTTGCTCTTATTATTATTGCTAACTGGGAAAGATTAGTGCTCATGATACAACATCCCTGAAGCTTTTGTTCATATTTTTGCATCTGGATTGATTCATCAAAATATATTACATTAATTGAAGTTTTCCTTGTTCTTTATGGGAAGAAGCCATATATCAAGAATAAATACACAGTAGAAAACAGCTATGCCTAACGTCTTACCAAGGGAGTTGCGGAGGTGGTTAACAAGGGGATATTTCCCATCAGCGCAGAACTGGCCTCCAAAGTCATCCAGGTCCAGTGACCACACAAAGGCACCCCCCAAGTTGTTACCCTGTAGCCATTGAACCTAGGGGAAAACAGATTGTTTGTGGTGCAGATGCAGTTGAGCAGATGGACTCAGATAGCTAGCAGCCTCTTTGGTTTTTTATTTAGCATTTTGCAACTGTGCAGTTTCTAAAATATGTTCCCCATTACCCACTTAGATATCATTACTGTAAAATGCAATGTGAGAGGAAAGAACATGCATATGGTTCCATAACGAACCATCTATGTATCAATGTTGCCTGTGATCAGCATGTGTAGCAAAAGTAATTTTTCACAAATTTATGATTTAAAAATAAATATTGTGCTCTATAACACTACCATGTGTTCAATTTGGACAGTACTTTAGGGTCAATGACTGCCATTGACTGTATCACAAACCATTTGGGAGTTATTAGGATTTTTGAGATAAACCACACCCACATAAATGCTTATTGCCTTACTGGGGCCAGGTCTCCTGAACTATTTTAAATACGTTTTTTGTGACATCGAACAGTCTAGGAGGAAATGTTCAAAATGGTGGAGTTATTAAGTATTTGAGTCGAACATGAGGAGAGGCATTTTGTGAGGGAGGACTCAGCTAAAAAGAGATAGGAGTTGTGATTGTTTGAATATTAGAATTTCAAATGACAGCACTTCCCAGTGGCCAATCAATGTCAACATTTCTCAGTGGCCATATGGAGGTGCCCTCTATACTAAGTTTCATAGGTCTCATCAATTTGGATAGGCCAAAAGTAGGGACAGAGGGAAATGGCTCATAGCATTTCCAAAATGGTGGCAATACAAGATAGCGGCAACAAGTAAGGTACAAATATATGTTCAAGATGAGGAAATTGATCATAGCCGGAAGTTTGACATGTCTAACTCACAACAGTGATTATTCATGAATAAATTCATTTTAATGTTATTGTTCTCTATAGGACCACCCTGTGACTGAATTGGGCCCAAACTTTAAGGCTATCCTGATATGATTGCAAATATACCTACCAATTTATGTGAAATTATATAGGAGTTATTAGCACTTTTGGGGAAAAGCCACACCCATAGCAATACATATTTGAATATTGTAGTTGCGTTATTTTGAGTATCAATTTTCTTCATATAACTTTTATATAAGACTGTTCACAGAACAAATTGACAAAAGTCCAATGTTAAAATGTCAAATGGTGGAGGTAGAGATGTTTTAAAAATTTTCCCAAAAATCCTAAATGGCAGGGGCGTAATTGTCACATTAAATATATACTTATCTACTAATATATACTTATATTACCTGCTAAAATTCAACAGTTATTTACCAAGAAAACCTATGTATATACTTCATATATTTATATATGAATACTTTTCTAAACAACAAGTAAGGATTTTTTTTTCCCACAGCATATGGATGGCGCCGTTCTGTCATCCTGAAACAAAGCAAAGTGCACCTTTGTCTTGCACCCACCTTGTTTGTAAAGCTCTCCTTGTTGTCATAGCCCACCCATGCGTCACCATGAGTAGCATATGGAACCCTCTGCTCCTCAATCCAGCTAACAGTGCCAATTGTGATGAAGGAGCAGACCTGTAACACAGGACACTTGACCATAGAAACACTTCTGCAAATATACAAACACGTCTGCAAATATAGAAACACTTCTCCAAATAGATTTGAGACATTACCTCTTGATGAGGCTTGGCCCTGAATTTAGACTTCTGTTGCTGCCATGTAATACCACTGAATTGGTGATTGTGTTGCATGTTTGATGTATTGAAAACTATTAATAATGTCAGTTTGAGGAAGGAAAGGAAAACTTTCCTGGCTGGGCATTTTGAAAATGCAGAATTATCAAAACCCGTGCTGCCCTGGAGGTCATATAATTCAAACAGGAAGACAGGTTATATGCAGTTACTCTTTGTGCGAAGCGTGCTGTGAGATGGGCCAGCTCACCTCGTAGTAAGACCAGTATCCAGCGTCCCTGGTGTAGGGCCCAGCAGCGGCTGGCCCATAGGATGGGGCACCCAGACCGGTCATGGAGGATGTGAGTTCGAACGTTCGCCCGTAGGTGGGGAAACCCATGAGAAGCTTCTCTGCAGGGGCCCCGTTATCTATCCAGTAGGTCAGAGCAGAGTCCTGAAAAACGGGGAGCGCAAAGCTGCTGGCTGAAGAAGTCAACAATACCAGAACAAAAAGACTACAGATTTCTCATAAATGCTTCAGGATTCAAGCCAAACATGCATTTCTATACATTACATTATTGCCATTTGGCAGACGCTCATATCCAGAAGGACGTACCGTTGATTGGACTAAGCAGGAGACAATCCTCCCCTGGAGCAATGCAGGGTTAAGGGCCTTGCTCAAGGGCCCAACAGCTGTGCCATCGACCTTGTGTGTGCCAGTCATTTACCTTAACCGCTACAGGCCGCCCTGTACACGTTTCCCTTAATTATATTACTATTGTACGCATAGCAGTAAAAGCAATTTCTTTAAAAAACTAAAAATCTGCAGCTGCTGCCTGAATGTGTTGCCTGGTGTGTTTTCATTTCTTACGATGTTGCGATGCTCCCTATCGAGGGATCCCAGATCCAGGGAGCTCTGGTAGAGGGGGCTGTTGTGTCCTGTCTGCATCTCCCAGTGTCCGTGGAAGTCGTAGTTCATGACGCTGATGAAGTCCAGCTGGCTGATGGGAAACAATGGGAGACATCGCCCAAGAACATTATCGATCTCTCAATAAAATATCGGGCCCGATGCAAGCTCAGATCTGCAGTAGCTGGCCAGGTAAACAGAACAAAGAGTGGACAGGCTAATATTCCTGTGCACCTAAACCATGGATCAATCGATCAGAAAGCCGATCGATTGAAAGTTCAATTGAAACCCAACTTTTATGTCAGCTTTTAGATCATTTTCTTAGAGCCCTTTTCTGTTATGGTCATTGTATCTTTATAGGATCTTGTATCAACTGTATTAGAATTGAAAAGTACATGTGAAAAGTTGTTTGTTTGTGTAAAAAAACTTTCTTCAATCGTTTTGTTTGCTCTGCTGTATGCACTTTGAGCATTATAAATCAATTTGAATGTTATGCAGCTTATCACAACACAACATGCATATATGTATCATGAACTGATAAGCCTTATGATACTTCTGACCTAAAGATTAGGCCAAGTCACATACACTTCTTACTATGGACATGGCGACTGCAATTGTTAAAGGTAATATGGTTTAATATGGTTTAATATAGCGCCTTTATCCAAATATGAATGTCATGCAAGATCCACTCCAAATAAAGTGCTGCTGAAGACCACATGATTACCTTGACAGCTGGGGGATCTCATAGCCAAATTCTATCGTAGCTCTAATGGCTGCCACCTTTGCTGAGAGCAGGAGTCTGGTCTTCCTGGTATCCTTGGCCTCTTCCTCGAAAGCTTTTGCGAGCTCCTGAAAATTGGGCAAGCAGGTATTTCTGGGATTTATATCTACATTTTAGTATTTACTTGACACCCTTATCTAGATTTGTGCTCAAAGAAACATGCCCAGACATGTAAATCAACAATGAATGGGTGCAATGGTTGAGTCATAAGTTCATAGCACACTGGTGATAGATGATGCTTTGTCACTAGAGTTAACTTGCTGAAGGGAAGGTAGAATGATGACTGTTTTGGGGGTGGGAGGAATAGGGATAGGAGAACATGTGGAAGAGGGAAATGGCACTCAATATGACAAAAAAAGGGAATTGGCTTAATAACACGAGACTACCTTTTGTATGGTTCTAAGGTTACACTGTGTGCTCTTGCAGGTGACCGAGTGAAACAACTCACCGTAACCAGAGCTGTGAATCTCTGCTTGTCCTGAGGGGGGCTGCCATTTTGTCCCGGGTACTCCCACGCCAGGTCCAGACCATCAAAGCCGTGCAGACGCAGGAACTGAGTGGCCGACTTGATGAACACCTGACGATTCTCTGCTGTGGCTACCATGCCGATGAACCTGGGAGACAGGTCATTGTGAGGCTTGCGCTAACAACGCAAAGGTTATGGATTTTAATCTCAGGGGACTTTAAAAGGGGGACTTTTAATCTCCAAAATGTATGCATTTATGTACTGTATGTCATGTATGTATACATTATGTAGGCATTCATATTAAAGGGGTCGAACTCACGAGCTCATCCCGTTGTCGGAGCCCCCAACGGACAGTAGGGTCTTCATCAGGGGGTTGCTGAAACGGTTCAGAGAAATGCATATTGTCAGTGCCATGCAGGGACATTAAACAGACGCTATACTCTCTATATTCTCCATACTGGTGGGAACTCACATGGTCTTCAGGTTGTTTAGAGACTTGTACATCTCCTCATCATTCCACTCGATGGTTGTGATCTGGTTGCCTTTGATGGTGGCGAGATTGTATATCACATGGGTGCAAAGGAATGGGTCCACGTTGGCAGGGGTGAATTTCCCAATCCCAGGCCTGTACTGGGACCAGTTGGAGAAGTAGCACACCAGCTTGGTGGAAGTAGCTGGAAAAGAGGACAAGGGGATCAGGCACATTGGGGCACAGGAAGCTCTTCAGGTACAGCAGTGGTTCCCATCCATGTTTCTGGAGATCTCCCATCCTGTAGGTTTTCACATAAACAGAGCCCACTTCATTCAACAGCAAGAGTTCTTGTTGTCAGGTGTGCCAAATTTGCATTGAAATAAAAGCCTACAGGATGGTAGATCTCCTGGAACATACCATGTCTGATTATAATATATGTTATGTACAAGGCCATCTGTGCGGACATTAGTAGGCTATAAAATAGGCCCATTCACAAATTGCTAAGAATTATCCAAATTTAATGTAGTTAATATAAAAATATTATATTTTGAGTATGTGCATTTGAATATCATTGTTTATGAAAACAATACAAAAATAAACAAAAACAAATGGAAAAAGAACAGTAAATAAAAAATGAATATGGAAATTGTTTACATGCTTACCTATCTGGAGAAAGAGAAGGACACCCAGCCCTGCCGAAAGCAAAGAAAAGACATGACATCTTAAACTTTGAAAGAAACAGCAAGCACAACATTTTTCTGAATGGACAAACGGAAGGGGGGGGGGGGGGGGGGGGTTGGGGGGCGACGACTGTGAATTTACCTGCCAAGGCAATGTTTCGCGCCATTGTACTTTTGGATCACCTGAGGTCTAAATTTCAAAAAGCAACCTGAAATAGAACAAAATGTGCTTCAGTTATTAGACTTCAGGCCCCTGCAGTGAAACACTTGCATACCCGCCTTTATCAAAGGGATAATATCTTTGTTTTTGTGTTTGCCGTTATACTACTGACATCATTGATGCTAAATATTGCCATTCACCTTTTCATTTGTAACTATGAATTACAGTAGGATTTCCTATACTCCTGACACACACACACGCACAAGACACATGCATGCACGCATCCACAGTATACACATTCACACACACACACAGTACTGTATAAGTGAAGTGCTATGAATTAACCCACATGCTAATGTATTAACAATTTAATACATTGATAATTTGCACATTATATATAAAACATACAATACACAGAACAGATGTTGAAGCCAGAACAAAAATACTGTACCTGCAGCCCACCTAAAAAGAACAGGTATGGCATAAGCACTTCAACACGTATTTATACTGTGTGCCTAATAACAATTGCAGGAACCAAAGTACAAGTGATAAGTATATGGTTAAGTGGGTAGTGGGAGCCTGATAAACAGTGTTCAGATTACAGAGAATGGTGGGAAGCCGAACTTGGCCCGTTTCTGATATCGGTGAGTCACCATTAATATGTCAAACAGCTGCCCGTAACACATAAATCACCGTCTTTCATCAGTAACTGTAAATCACTCCAATAGCATAAAGTTTTGTCCGGTGCTCTTAATCATTTGAAGTTGCATAACCATTGACGTCCGGAATCTGGCAAAAGAATAAAACAGGAAGAAGGAGAAGCGGCCCTATCCCTATGAAGAGCACAAATGGGGCGCTGTGTGTTGGATGTGTTTCTCAGACAGCCCTGGGATGCTGGGATCGCACCTCCATGCTGGACCACTGAAAAACTGTGCTGAGATTGTAGTGCAGGCCGGTTCAGCACGGTCCAGGTCATCCCAGGGGGAAGGCCTACATCTGGCCAAAGTATCCTCCACTTTGTACTTTCGTGATCCCCATACATATTTGGGCATAATGCTAACAGGTCATTATCGCGGTATGGGGCTGTAAGATCTTGAACAAGCATTCCCTACACAGCTTGCACAACGGCCAAATTTCCATCTGATTGTTTAGATCTCTGATAATACCACGATGGTGATAAGGTGACTCACAAGGTAGGAGCACTGTAATGATAATAGTACTGCTAATACTACTACTACTACGACTACTACTACTACTATGACTACTAGATACTACTGCTAATACTACTACTACGACTACTACTACTACTATGACTACTAGATACTACTGCTGCTACTACTACTACTACTACTACTACTACTACTACTACTACTACGACTACTACTGCTGTTGCTACTATTGCTGTGCTGCTGCTGCTGCTACTATTACTGCTATTACTACTGCTGCTGCTACTATAATTACTGTTACTAATAATAATAATAATAAAAAGGTTTAATTGATATATTGATAAAAACGATAACAATATCACCGTAATGCATCATAACAAAATGTAACTACAAATTACATTCATTGTACGTGATGACTGTAATTTTAATACCGACCAAAAGCTGAAGAGAAGCTAATTGGGAGAAAGGAACAAACCAAACATGCCTTGCCACTTTGCTATAGGCAGCTGTGTAGGTTAGCAGTTATGCAGCCTGAGGCTCAATGGCTGTAGGTTGGATTCCTGTTTTATTCACTGAAAAACTTAGTGAGGTTTGTAGAACTAAAGACGAAACACATGGACCCAAACCGAATGAGCTATTTTGTAGGACACTGAAATGTAATCACATACTTAAGCATGCTGTTTAAATTGCAATTCAGTCAGGAAACTCATGTATTAAATATATGAAATGAATGAATACGTAATGTAATTATTCTGTTTTGACAGTGAGTGCATCTGCTTGAGGTACTTCTGTGCACACACTGGTATGCACTAGCCTTTCAAACAGGGAGCAGGATGCACCTCCTGTACAAACGGGAGAAATATCAAAAGAGCACATTTCTGTGAGCTACAGGAAGCATAGCAAAGAACAGCACTGGAGAGGTCTATCTGTCTGGTGCTCAATTAGTGATATGTGTGTGTAATTGGTCAAGTATGAGAACATATAGTGATGTGTGTGTGATTGGTTGAGTATGAGAACATGTAGTGATGTGTGTGTGTGTGTGTGTGTGTGTGATTGGCTGAGTATGAGAACATGTAATGATGTGTGCGTGTGATTGGTTGTATATGAGAACATGTAGTGATGTGTGTGCGAGTGTGTGTGTGTGTGTGTGTGTGTGTGTGTGTGTGTGATTGGTTGAGTATGAGAACATGTAGTGATGTTTGCATGCGATTGGTTGTGTATGAGAACATGTAATTATGTTTGCATGTGATTAGCTGAGTATGAGAACATGTGGGGATGTGTGTTTGTGATTGTTTGACTATAAGGATGCTCCTGAGGCTGACCAATGGCTGAAGCCAACTGCAACGAGTTTCCTGACCAGTATTTCATAAGCATTGCTCATATATGAATCCAAAACCCATATATAATTGAAATGTACATATGAGGTTATGCAGAAACTTGAAATGTATTCTTGCGTTTAGGAAAGAACAATAATAATAATACACTGAATGATATCTTGAATGAAGCCCTAACAAGTAAATCACCTGGGTCAGGGCCTTAGTAATCATATTTTTTAAAGGTAACAAGGAATAATCCAAAAGGGTTCCCAAACTTTTGCAGAGGGCCTTTTTCCTTTTTTTTTTAATTCATAAAAAGTAAAAGATGAAAACAAAAAGCAATCTTGCTTTAGAATTTGCAGAAAGGTCTGATGTTTAACTCTGTACCATTTACAGTTCAGGTTTGCTTTTGGTCACATACATATTCATTGTAACAGACATTTAAACCAGGGGCGCCAAAATGTTTGGACCCCACTTTAATGTATAAAGCATGTAGGTAAAGTGCACACACATGAGATATGGCCCTGAAATATTGATTTACATTTACAAGACAAAAGAATGCATTATATAAGAGAGGAGAGTGTACATGTTGCATAATGAACTGATAGCCGATATACCTGCACCATAATACTGGTGTGGGACATTGCTCTCTGTGATAATGAAGACCTTCTTATCAAACATCAAAAGGCCAGCATAGCCTTTGTGTTCACTGTTGGTGATCTGATGTTACAAGGATTGTAAATTTATGATCATGTGCGCAGACACACACACTCTCAGAAATAAAGGTACAAAAAGTGCCTAAAAATTTACAAATGCTGGTCGCTGGGGCAATACCCCAGAAATACATAAGATTGTACCCCTAGTATAACTTATATTTAAGTTCTAAAATGTTTTGCTTGGAAAACTGTACCCAAACAGAACATTATTGTACTTTCAGGGTACATTTGGGGAATTTCAATGGACCTCCACTGTCACTTCATTTCTGAGAGTACAGGCAAGTACTACATGCATTCACACACACACTCACACATACACACACACACACACACACACACACACACACACTCACGCACACACACACACAAACACACACACACGCATACACGCAGGAACGCACAGATACACGCACACACAAACAAACCATAACAAAATTATATTTTTTCCAACTCCAATATTCAGGACACAAGGAGCTGCTTAAAGACAATTCCAACTCGTTTATTGAAGATTATTTACAAGTGCTGTTTTTTTTTTCATTCAAAATTTTGGTATGGCATTAAGTATGACATTTTAGATGCAGTCAGAGTGACTTCCTGGTACGACAATTAGCTTTCCACCTGGTGGTTAAAATATGACCACCCAGATGCTCCTGTCAACTAACAAAACTCACACATGACATTGGAACACTGTTACTTGAGCGTTGTGATAATGTTGTGAATCCACAAAAGGTTAAAAGATACCCGACCACAACATCTGAACCCAGTGATTAAAATACATGAAACTGTAAAAAACCACAACCCCCCCTCCCCCACCCGCCTACCCCCTCCCACAAACCCAACAGCAACTCATCAGCTAAAAGGCAACAAGTGCTTTCACACATATTGTTGCCTACATGGCTTTCATATGATCTAGCACTGATCCTCTGTGGGGAAAAAACACAGACATTTATTAAAATCGGGACGTGGTTTCTCAGTCTTATAAAGGAAATTCAAACAAGAGAAAACTTGCAACATTCAGTGAGGTCACAGAAAATTTAAACGAAAGTGTTAAGATAGATAAGATATTTACATACCTTGCGGGCATGACCAGAGACACTTTTTATTATTAAGTTAGGGAGACTTTTTTAAACCTAAACATTTAATTTCTACAGATGGGAATTGTAACGTAAGTCATATTATGCACCTTGGTGTTGGATTATGTTACAGGGCCAAAGAAATTGGCCCTGCTAATGCCATTCAAAGGACAATAACTAAAGAGGATGCATGTTTCATGCATGACAGTCTAAATGTTTATGGAATTGTCATTTTCTAACACTGACTTATGTGTCCGTGAATCAGTATTTGTGTATGGTGCTTTCCTGACCAGGCTCCACTTGAAAAAGACATGCTTGAAGGGCTTGTCTCTTCTTAGATAAACAAAAAGATAAATAAATAAAGGACATATCACTAGTGTGCTACTTACATCCTGACATTCTGTGACTTTCTGGCTACAAGCCTGGTTCCATCCCCACAACTCCACAATCTCATAAAAAATACATATAATACAAATAAAAGCAAAACAACAATAACAAACACTAATTAATTTCAATACTATGAATCTGGTGCTGTGGGATAAAGAAACATTTTTTATTTTCCAGAAGTTTTTAACAAGCCAAAACACATCTCTGATTAAAATCCTCCTCTGCCTGTTAGAGGATCTAGAGTAGGTGTAGAGTAGAGTACTCCTGTTAATATGTGCTAAAATATCTGACACAAGTACAGCACAATTAGTCATATGACCAGCCAATTGACATAACATTGTGTTTTTCCTTTTTTGGATAGGCCAATTTATCACAGAATTGATTTTTCTTGTGGAGTAACTTATGAACCTGGCCTTTCCTGATCAGAAAGGACTTGTTTAAAAATATATATATATAATAAAACTAAAGATAAATTCTCTCTAAGATACACGACCCCTTGTTTCAGCTTTTCAGTGTATAAAATGTTCTACAAAATGTCTGGCCAATCAAATGGAAAAATCACCCTGTAAAGCCTTTTGCAATGGCATTTGGGGGGCTGACAAACAAAAACTTCATCATACTCCATACCTTTCTTTTCACCATCGCAAAAACAAAAACAATGAAAGATAAAAATATGCTCTCTTCATCAAAGGATTTTGCTACAAATAATTCCACAAGTTCAGAAGGGTTTTCAAGGTATAGCTACTTCCTATATTGAGGTGAGGTGACAACTAACTACAGCAGTGTCTTGTGGAACGATTACAGATAACACAACTGTGGGCTTGTATTGCAATTCTGAAGGATTGTCAACAATAACTGGAATGAGATACCAAAGGGACATCGTACAGTATATGACAGATAATGCATGCAGCTGTGGCCCCATCCACGAGCCACCATTTTGTGACATGGCTCCAGCCCATGGGTTTGTCTTTCTATCGTCATAATAAATAAATGAGACAATAATGTAATAAAATGTTGAAAGTTCAACCTCTTGTTTCCTGCCACAATACAATGATCCTTTCAAATGTTCAAATGCAGTAACAGAGCTCATAGCAATAACTTAAATAGATGATAACAAAATACATTAATTAAATGTACAACTTAAGTTGACATGACTTAAACCTCTTACGGCCTTACTTCCAAGTAACTTCAATGCACCCAAAAGCTGCCAGCTACATTTAGAGGTTTTGATGTTGCTGCTAGCGGATAAATCAAAGTTTTTACAATATATTTTCCAGGCTCAAAGAAAACCTGGGTTTGTGTACCCTCTTCATTTGCCGAGGTAATAATAATAATAATAATAATAATAATACTACTAATAATAATACAAATAATAATAATAATCATCATCATCATCATCATCATCATCATCATCATCATCATTATCATTGTTGATATCCTGACTTGGAAACCCAGTTATTGAGGCTGAAATGAAAATACATTCTCAACATAAAATTCATATGTAAACAAATAGATGGCAAAACTTTTTCAGTTATGGTTTCAAGCCAAAGTGTAAAGGCTCTTGTGATGGATGAAATGGCGCACAAGGTTGAATTATTATGCTGTTTTCCACCTGCCTAATGGAGTTGACAACTAGCACTTTCACAATGAATTAATCAGAGGGGGCAGATTTAATATTTAAAAGTGGCGTTTATGTACTTATATTCTACACGTACATAGGTTTCGTTTTGGTTGGGAGCCGAAATGTTGTTGGCCTGAGGCTGTACCAGGAGAACCGGGGGAACAGATGGAGATAATGAGTGGCAGAACCACCAATATGAAGAATACTGGTCTCATACAGTAATAATGCTCCCATAAGGCATGTTTCAATGAGGAATATGTCTACTCACAATCATATAGTCTGTGTACAGTCAGAACAGTTTCACCATACATTTCTCCTGTCTTACAAAATGTTCTTTTTCATATAAAAAGAATAAAATGACATAGTCAGCTGTCCTTTTTAATCACCCGTTTAACCTAATTTGCCCCCCCCCCCCCCCCCACTAACAACCGCCACATTAAAAATTCCCAAAGTGAAATAAGTGAATCGAATCCAATCAATAGGCGTACAGCTTGAGGCAGAGTCACCTTTGCGTTGGTGGAAATTAGAGTTCCAGTAAACCAATGAGAGTGAGCAACACTGCAGCGTTAAGGAGAACAGACTTATGGGAGAAGAGAATCTTGGCTGAATTCTGAACCATCATTCCAGTTCCTACAGGAAAGACAAAATTATAATTAGGGAAGGAACACATATTCAATGGACATACAGCATATATTGAACCTACAATGCAAATACTCTGGTTGTCCCCAATAGGAAATATCATATTAATAGGACAAACTTTAATTTTGTAATTATTATTAGATTTAGACTAGCAATATAATATAAACTTACTGACCACTTTATTCTGTATTCATCAGACTGCTGCTGTAGCCTATCCACTTAGAGGTTTGATGTGTTGTGTGTTTAGAGATGCTCTTCTGCATAATACTGTTGAAATGTGTTTTTGCACCATTCTCTGCAAACTCTAGAGACTGTTGTGCATGAAAATCCCAGGAGATCAGCTGAGATACTCAAACCACCCTATCTGGCACCAACAATCATTCCACAGTCAAAGTCACTTAGATCACATTATCTGAAAAACAGCTGAACCTCTTGACCATGTCTGCATGCTTTAATGCATTTAGTTGCAACCACATAATTGATTAATGTTAAGTATTTACATTAACAAGCTGGTGTGAAGATCTACCTAATAAAGTGCTCACCGAGTGTATGTTGTACAGCATCATACAATTAATCCACAAGGATATGGATCCACGTTGTCTTATGAGAATTATTGTATTATCAATTCTTTTTTTTTTTATCAGAACAAAAATATGTGTATTAGGTTAGAATACTCCATGGTATGTGCTTGCTGTTTTCCACTATTCAGATTACACAGCTCCCATGTCATTAATTCTGCCATTGAAGACCCCAGGTAATGTTTACACTCTTACAGCTTGTATAAATGTAGCATTGCCAACCTAATGAAAAGCACCTCCTCCCAAGGTTGGAGAGCATAACGTTTTGTATAAACAAGCTGTCATCTAAAATGACCGAATACTACAGAGAGTGACCTCGATTTGTTTTTAATCAAGGCCACATTTTCATCCACTGTTTGCAGGGAGGGAAAAAGCAGTCAAATCAGCTCGTGGACCTGCTATCGCACATAAGAAGGGGAACTCTGGGTAATTGCTCCTTGTAAAAACCACAAGTCGCACAGCCCCGGTGCATTAATTACTCTAAAGTCCAATTAAGGCAAAGCATTCATCTCCCCCTCAGCTGTATCCCTGCAGTGCAGAACTAATTAGTCAGATTAAACCCCAAATTTACCATTTAATTACCCTTTCACTTGTGCTGACCGCTAATCCGTTCAGCTCTTGCTCCGTTTTAAAAAGCACATAGGGTGTCTGTAAAGCTTCGTTTGATTCTGACACACAGTAATAGAATCTGCCTTATGGGGACCGTTTACTGTAACGTGTTCCTGCTCAATCTGTCCATTTTAGCACAGACCCCTGGTGGTTTTTGCAGTGCTGCTCTAATTCAATTTCAACAAGTATTCTTATTTCAACTTAAATTCTTACTTAATTTTTGCTTAATTGCCAATGGGGTAAAATTTCACTTGTCAAGCAAACAAGTACAAAGGTAACAGAGTAAAAATGAGAATGTAAGTCAATAAGTCTCATTACAGGACCAAGACACTTTTTTGTAGTGTTTTTTTTTTTTGCAATAAGAAAACATCAAATTATGAAACGGGTTACACTGTAATACCGTTAATAAAGACAGATCTCAGGACTGGCCCTGATCATAGTCAAAATTCCAAAATGAAAAGAAAATTCCCGACCTCGGCCCCTCACCTGAATCCCGGGAAACGATAGTCTCGTGAGCCGCCCCGTCTCCCCCTTCCCCCCAGGAGCGGATCTCCAGCACGACATAGCCGTTGTCCTTGGGCAAAGGCAGGCTGATGGAGGTCTGGTCCTTCGGCAGAAGCTTCAGAGCAGACTGGCCCTCATGTTTGTACAACACCTTTCACAGAACAAAATGGAGGCCGGTCATAAAGAAACACAAGATGGTAGGAGAGCAAGAAAGAGAAATGAGAAAGACTGTTTTACTAAGAGTCATTGTCTCTGTGAAAAGCTAAGTGTGGCTCAGCTTGATTCCCTGGTAGGACACTAATATTGTATGTACCCTTGTACACTCAAAAAAAACATTTACTTCATGGACAGTGTTGCACACATATATGGGACTTCAACTGATCACAGTACCAAGCACTTAATAAGTTGAGGTCACATACGTATATTTAATACGAATGCAACCACTGTCCGTAATTTTTTTTTAAGTAAATCTAATAATCCAGTGTACTTGACCTGAATTGCTTCAGTAAATAAATTAATTCAGTATGTGTGGTGTTAATTGAAAACTATGTAAGAACAAAACAAATAAAACACAGCAAATAAGTACATCGTGTTCATTCAGCTTTGTGTAGCCTAGCCAACCCAGCAGTCAAAGCTTGTTTGCTTGTATAGTGTACAAGTTTTGTTTTCCATTTCATATTGGAATTCTTAAAAAAAAATTTTTTTTAAACATGCGTCGATAACTGTAACCCTCTCTCCACCTCAGAAATAAGATTAGATAAAAAAAAAAAGAAACATTCCCATGTTCGACCATATTCTGAGTTACGCCATGTACAAAACCACCATCAATGTGTCCCAAGAGATATCATCACTGTGATATTTCTGAGAGTGTATATCTTAACACCACAAAACAATCAACAGTACTAGACACCGTAAAACACAGCTATGTACATTTTCACACATGGGATTTGGCTCACATTGATGCTTTTATTGGTTAAACCACAGCAGCAGCAGCAAGACTGGGCAGCTTCATTTATTTTATCAGAGCGTATTCTCAAAGGCAAAGACAGGTGATGCTTATTATCAGGAGGTTCGCTGGATTATAGGTGTCAGAATGCAGTCCCCGGAGGGCCGTGATATCTGCTTCCTTTTTTTACACGTGTATCAGCAACAGTGATTTAATTCAAGCCGCTGATTGGCTGAAAAATCCACACACCATGTTCTCCAGGCCCTGATTGGCTCCGTGGCACCTGCAGTCACGATGGACCAGCAGGATATGTTTTTTAATACCTCTCGTGGGTGGATCCAACAACACTGATGATATTACAAGAATATCCAGTCTTTCATCTTCAGAATACAGTATAGAAATGGGTCACTTCAATTACGAAATTAAAATGAATTTATGATACTCATATGTCCTTCCCCTTTGGATCAGATAGCTATCTGCCTTGCCCCTCTGCATATGGTATAATAAACAATGACTTTTTCATTGCCAAGTTCTGTATACACAAATATCACTGAATTATTATTATTTTTTAACCAATCATATTTCTTATTTTCATACTTTAAGAAAGACAAGGACCAATCAGATGCAAGGCATCCAGTCAAGTCCAGCATAATGTTGCGAGTACATGTGTGTTTTTGCAATAAGCCTGTCACTCACTCAGTCAGTCACTAACTCACTAACTTACTAACTCAATCAGTCAGTCACTTACTCACTCTCTCACTAACTCACTAACTCACTCACTCAGTCAGTCACTTACTCACTCTCTCACCTTGTAGCCTAAAACAGCAGACTCATTCTTCAGAGCTTTCACGCGATCCCACCTCACTGTTACCCTTGATCCATCAGTCTTCCATGACACATTCCCTGGGGGGCGGGTTGGGGCTGTGTGCAAGAGGACGACTAGAATTAGGTTGCTCACTCATTCACAAAATCACATCAGTAAAATTAACTGTCCTGATCCAGAATCAATGCATATGTGCCTAAACTACTCTGGCTTGTCTCTTCACCAATTATCCTTTTTAAATGATAAACTCTGCTAAAAGTAAGAGATACACAACTCTGAGAAATCGGAACATTTTCTGTTATGGGGAATTATTAGATCATTTTCAGGGCTCTAGAGTGACTTCCTACATAATGACAGTCCTGATCACTGCTGACAGTTGTGATAACAAATGACTGTGATATCATACGGTGTCTCTTCGGATAAAAGCATCTGCTAAATGAACGTCATGTAAAATGAAATGTAACAACGACAGAACTGGAGCATAAAACACAACATGAATAAGCAATGTCGGCAGGTTTAACGAGGAACAAGCTAGGTTACTCTGCAAGACAAAATGGAGTATTATCTGATATTCCACATACAGGGAGACTGCAGATATGACAGATGCGCTCACCAAAACTCTTTAATCTTATGCTCGACAGCGGCATTGCGAGGCCGCGATAACGTTGCCGATAACATTGGCGTCACCTGACCGTGAGGCGCGAGAAAGCGGTGGAACGGAGGGAGGGAAACCGAGCGGGCCTTCCAGGAGAGACAGAGCGTCGGAGACATAGACATAGTTTCTTACGCGGTTTCTTGGTGGTGACGGAGGTGTGGGGGGAGGCCGGGCCGGTGCCGGCGCTGTTGTACGCCAGGACGGTCACATGGTACAGCGTGCTGGGCCGGAGGCCGCTGACCCGTGCGGTCGGCTCCAGTCCCGCCGTGCGTACGCGGTCCGCCGCCGCCTGCTTGTAGGGCTGCCGCCAGTAGCGGATCTGAAACCACGCACAGCACGGGATTCTGGGGGATTCGCCATAGTGCTCGCTGATGTCATCAAGCCTTCGCTTTTAGGGGTGCACTTTGTGCCGAACACCCCCCTTCCTCTACTTTCATTTTGTGTAATCAGCGAAACTGTTATCCTTTCTCAGCATTCCCATTAAACTACACAACAATTACTCAAACAAGTATCAGTTTCTCCACTCCACGTACTCCACTTTCACATTCGTAATTATAATTGTCATAAAATATGTTTATTATAAGAGAATAAAAATAAGTAACCAATATATTTTACAGACTAAATACAATTTGGTAACCTTATCCTAATAAACAGGCTCATACTTATAGGGAGTTAATGAAACATTAAACTAATCAATATTTTCACAGGGGCAATACAGTATGTGCTTGTTCTCTGACCTGTCTGATATTCACTGCTCTGGACTTTGCCCCCCCCCCCCCAGTTATCAGCTGAATTCAGTTTCATTGACCGGTGCCAATGGTACAAAAGTTCTTGGCCGAATGACACAGGATTGAGTCGCAGGTTATGGTGCTAGCTTGCGCTATCTCCCTGGTTGAACAGAGAACATGCTGATGGAAAACATTTTAGCACATTTCACAGGGCATGCCATACCATTAATAAATTCATAAACTGGTAGATTAGACAGGCGCTGTTCCACTGAAAGAAGACACAGTGGACATTTATTGATTGCATGTACAGGTTTGTGATTGTTTTTACACTTCAGATTACATAGGAGCAGACCATAGTTTTTTTCCAAACCATTATCAAAAGAGCGATACAAATGAATAGAACATACAGCCAAAAAGCACTTCATCCCATATTCATTTGTATTGGTTAAATACTCTTTTGATAACTGTTAGGAATAGAAAATCATTCATGTTAATTCTCAGGTCTGCCAAACTCACTGCCAAACTGTCTGGAAGTGCACCCCTGGACAAGAGAAAGGTACTCAATTTGAGTAAAACTGCAGCCAACGAATAACTGAACTGCCAACAGGGGAGATTGGAGGCCAGTGGGTGTTTGGGTCCTTTTTTAAAGGAGCTTTCCTCACCTCATAGCCAAGCAGGATGCCACTGATGGTCTGGTGAGGCACAGCGTCCCACGACACCTGGATTTCAAAGGCCGTCAGGGCGGTGGCGTTGACCTTTCGAGGGGCGACGGTCGGCTCTGTGGGGTGGGAGGAAATATGGGGGGGGGGGGTGATGCAACAAAATGGAGCCTGGTTCAGCTGCTGAAACCCACTGTACAGTCATGTGTTTGCAAGTTACTGTCCTCTAGTGGGGTAGTTTAAACCTACAGGTGAGCTTTATGAGTGGTATTACTGCTATTATAACATTACATTACATTACATTACATTACATTACATTAATGCCATTTGGCAGACGCTCCAGAGCAAGGTTACAGCTGATTAGACTAAATGGTAAATGGTAAATGGTTGGCTTTTATATAGCTCCTTTATCCAAAGCGCTGTACAATTGATGTTTCTCATTCACCCATTCATACACACACTCACACACCAACGGCGATTGGCTGCCATGCAAGGCACTGACCAGCTCGTCAGGAGCATTTGGGGGTTAGGAGTCTTGCTCAGGGACACTTCGACACAGCCCGGATGGGGGATCGAACCGGCAACCCTCCAACCGCCAGACAACTGCTCTTACTGCCTGAGCCATGTCGCCCCATGACTAAGCAGGAGACAGACCTCCCCTGGGGCAATGCAGGGTTAAGGGCCTTGCTCAAGGGCCCAAATGGCTGTGCGGATCTTATTGCGGATAACACACTCAATTTACACAATTTACAGAGCTACTTCATACAGCAGACTCGCCCCTGACTGCTGCTCTCCTTACCCACAACCCACTGCTCTCTTACCCACAAGCCATTGCTCTCCTTACCCACAGGCTTCTGGTCCCCTTACCCACAAACCACTGCCCTCTTACCCACAAGCTATTGCTCTCCTTACCCACAAGCCACTGCTCCTTACCCACAAACCACAGCTCCTTTCCCAAAGGCCTCTGCCTCCCGTACCCACAACACACTGCTCCCCATACCCACAAGCCACTGCTCAGAACCCACCTTCCTCAGCAGAGTGGATCAAGGCCACCTGGCTGAAAGGCCCCTCCCCCTTCCTGTTGTAGGCCTTGATCCTGACCTCGAAGGGGCAGTATGGGGACAGGCTCTCGTTTCGGTAAACAAAGCGCGTGGACTCAACGTTCGGCACCTTCTCCACCATCCAGGTGGGCGAGTTCTGCTTGCGGAAGGCCAGGATATAGCCAAAGCCATCTCCGTTCTGGTACTCACGCACCATTGGCTGGAGAGACACAGGGAACACAGCTAGCTGTAAAACCTTTGATGACATCATATTAAGGCTCTGCATTGTGCTTGCAGGCGATGTGACACCTGACATTTTATTAGCTGACAGTCAGACATGTGTATTCATGGTGGAGATGGTTCAAACAGAGGCAGCAAATTTGATCCACCAATGGTACTGAGTTAGCTGTAGACACATGGTTGAATATACAGTATGCGTATGTAATGTTATTGTAACGAAAGCATAGTACCCCTGATTAAATAAACATACAGTACACATAAGACCATGAAGCTATATCAAGGTTTACAGTATTATACACAGACACACACACACACACACACACACACACACACACACACAGACACACACACAAACACACACAAACACACTCACACACACACACACACACACACACATACACACACTCATACACATACTCATACACACACTCATACACACACTCACAGTCCAGGTGATGATGAGCTCATTTCGATCTCCTCCTCCTCCTCCGAGTCCGTTGGGGGCCACAGAGGGGGCTGTGTGTCCACAGACACAGAGATTACTTCCACAATCATTCAATCACATGCATTCTTCCTAAATGACACTGCTGCCCCACAGGTAAATCTCATTCTACAAATGCCAACTGCTCCAGAGGTGGCCTGTAGAATGTATTCTATTTAATGAACTCAGGACTCCAGCATCTCTGAAAAGAATTCCCAGATGCAGTTTCTGGAAAATATTCCCAAATACCCTCAATGCAATGGTGCTCTCTGCATTGAGGGTAGTCTAGATCACATGGCGAATTCCTGAGACACTGACGTACCCCTGAGTAAGGTATTTCACCTGAATAACTTCAGTGTCTACTGTATCAGTACACAATATCAATATCCTGTATATACACACAGTGAGGAATTTATTAGATACATGTTTTTACTTATTGGTCTTCTGCTGTTGTAGCCTATCCATTTGTTTGAAGAGATGCTCTTCTGCATACCACTATTGTAATGGGTGGTTATTGTCACCTTCCTGCCGGCTTTGAGCAGTCTGGCCCTTCTCCTCTGACCTCTCTCATGAACAAGGTGTTTTTGCCTGCAGAATTGCTGCTGCTTTTTTGTTTTTCGCACCATTCCCTGCAAACTCTAGAGACTGTGTATGAAAATCCCAGGAGGACAGCAGTTTCTGAGATACTCAAACCACCCTGTCTGGCACCAACAATTATTCCACAGGCAAAGTCACTTAGATCATATTTGGTTTGGGAAACAGCTGGACCTCTTGACCATGTCTGCATGGTTTTATGCATTTAGTTGCTGCCATACGATTGGCTAATTAAATATTTGCATTAACAAGCTGGAGTGCATATCCAGCTATATAACTGGATATTATGTAAAATGAATTCTAAAAGTTGAGTAAGCCCCTCCAGATAAGAAATAAGAACATCTAGAGGCAAATATAATATAAATGGTCATGCTGGGGTCAGCTGTAGATTAGCGCTGCTGCTCTGACCTGCTTGGCCGGTACGGATGGTCTGAGAGGCCATGCTCGGCTCTCCACTGCCCAGGATGTTGCTAGCAATGACCTGGAACTCGTAGTCCATCCAGGGCGAGAGACCAATCACACGGGCCGACTCTGCATTCCCCTCGATGTTTGAAGGATCTGATCGGATAGAGGGGTCAAACAATGTAATTAACCCCCCCCCCCTTGTACTCGTCCCAATTCTCCTCATCATAGCTCTGTCTCAAATCCAGCAAAGAACAACTGCACAAACTTTTTATGTCTAAATTATTTTTACCCTGCCTTGGTTTAGTCAAAAAACTGTGAACATCCATCCATCCATCCATTATCTGAACCCGCTTATCCTGAACAGGGGGCTGGAGCCTATCCCAGCATACATTGGGTGAAAGGCAGGAATACACCCTGGACAGGTCGCCAGTCCATCGCAGGGCACACACACTCATACCTATGGGCAATTTAGACTCTCCAATCAGCCTAACCTGCATGTCTTTGGACTGTGGGAGGAAACCCACACAGACACGGGGAGAACATGCAAACTCCACACAGAGAGGCCCCGGCCGACGGGGATTCAAACCCAGGACCTCCTTGCTGTGAGGCGGCAGTGCTACCTACTGCACCATCCGTGCCGCCAAAACTGTGAACAATTCCATTAAATAATGGGGTTATAAAACCACCAAGCTAATCTGTGTTCATACTGTCAAAATCTGCTATCTCCATGAAGGCACAGAGACCCATTTATAATCAATAATGTATGTTGAATGTTAACCAAACAAACAACAATTTATATTATAACAACAAGCACCAGACAGGCAGAGAACCGGATTTGGCACCTGATTCTGGTAGCTGCTCAGCTATGCCTATAACATTGTAGTCTTGCGGATATATCCTATCATAGACTCGCTGCAGTATTTTCCAGTGATTATTCTCCAGTGTGGAATTACATATCCATGCCCTAACGCTGATGAGGCATTCCGACGCCGCGCACCTGTTCTCATCTCTTTCCAGGGACCTGCCAGGGGCGAGCGGCCCATAATGATGTACTTCCCGATGGGACTGTGATTGTCATAGCCCCGACTCCATCTCAGCTCCACGGCCGTCTCATTCACATCCTTTACAACTACGCCCCCTGGTGGCCCCGGAGGACCTGAGATAGAGGAAGAGTCTGTTACTAGCATGTTTATTAAACATAACACAATATAATAATGACAATAAATGGCCATTCAACCAAAAAATACACCCCATTTTCTGACCACTAAAGTGAACCTAGTGCTTAATTGACCTAAATCAACATAGTATGATAAAAAATAAAAATAGAATAACTAGAAACTTAATTAATTCATCAACCCATTATGGTTTTACCCAGAGTATATCACATGTTTTCTCAGTGGATGAATAAGTGGCAATGGACAAACTTAGTTACTATTTAGGGGGGTAAATAGATTTTATTGCCCCCCCACCCCTCTTGAAACCTTTACCTCTGACTACGAGTTTTGCAGAAGCGGAGGCGCTGTCCACCACTGTCTGCGCAGTGCAGACGTACGTCCCTGCATGCGTCAGCTGCGCAGTCACGATCAGCAGGTCCCCAATGGTCTCCTTCTGAGAGGTGGAATCAAACCGCCATACAGCAGAATGCAGGACTTTACTGGACAACCTGTCACTTACACAGCTAAGCCAGGGCTGCCCAACCCTGGAGATCTACCATCCTGCAGGTTTTCATTTCAGCCCTAATTTGGCACACCCGATTCGACCATGTAGCAGCTCAACAAGATCTCTGACTGTTGCTCTTTGTTTGGGTTGGAGTGAAAACGTACAGGGCAGCATATATTATCTTTAATAATTATTGTTTTCATGTTGCTATAGCAACCATAAACCTTTGGGTGTTGTCCCTGTACAGTAGTTAAAGCACTTGTTCAATTCAATTTCAATTTTACAGCAATTTTCACAAAGATACATGAGAGAGTAACAGAAGGGACACAAAATGAGAAATACTAGCTCTGAGCCCCCAGAACTATCGGAAACATTGTAATAGGTATGCTCCCCTGCTGAAGAAAAACGGCTCAAGCTAGGATTTGAAACAGCTGGTAGCTGGTTCACCAGTTGAGACCAGCTCCATACTCAAAATGGTTTTACCAGCTCAAGCTATGTTTTGAAACAGCTGTTAGCTGGTAATTTCAAGCTGGTCATCACTGGATGTTACACCAGGGTCTCGCTCTAGCAGCTGTAGCAAAACGACGAGGGCGGTCACACTTCTGCGGAGACAGCGATGAAAACTCACGGTCTCTGCGCGATGGTAGTGTTCGTTGGTGTCTTCAAGGTCCAGGAGAACTCCGTTCAAAGACCATGTGAAGGTCAGGTCCATTGTTGGGTCATGGGACGCATGGCACTGCAGGGTAACAGACTCACCCTGGTTGATGTCAGCATTAGAGGGTGCCAGCGTGATCTTGGTGGCATCTGGAAGGAAAGTAGAGAGAGTTTCTCCACAGGGCACTTAGCATCAAATTCAGTACAACTGTGTATGATATGTACAAGTAGAACCTTGCTGGCTAAAACCAACTGGGACTCTAAGATGGTTAAAGATGAGTTTTTGACATAGCGGCCATGGCTGTCTGTGGTTAAGCTGGTAGAGTAAGCTGGCGGCCAAACTGGTGGACTAGTTGACTACCGGCTGGTGAGCTGCTCGATGAGCAAAAAAACAACTAGAAGTGTCAAAAACAGCTTAGGCCGGTTTAAAATGGAATCTTCAACAGGGAACAATATAGTATTAGAGGCTCATTGGCTTTTTGTAATATGTACTAAAATGTTCACTTTCACAAAATGTATTTATTGAATTATATGTAGAATTTATTCTGGATCTATTGGTTAGCACTGGCTGACAAAATGAATGTGAACTTTCAATGTAATGTTAATGTCTGATTAACCTGTTTAACCATGCTAAAGGGAGAGCTGTACCTCTCACAGACAGGTGACCGGTGCTGTTGGCCTTGCCCAGGTAGTTCTCGGCGAAGCAGGTGTACTTCCCCTCGTCTGCCCTGCTGATGTTGGTAATCAGGAGGTTCCCATCTGACGTGACCGTCACCCTGTAAAACAGCAAAGCAAGGATCATTACATTACATTACATTACATGTTGTACATCACGTATAACTCACCACATCCATAGCTGGAAGTCACCATTGTGGCGCCAGGAGAGGAACAGTAAGGTGCTGTCCACCAGGTGGCAGCACTGGCCCTACAGACAGGTATGGCCACAGCTGTGATTAATTGTAATCACCATAGCTGTGGCCAATTACCTCATTATTGGGATATAGAAGAGGGCTAGGTTTTTAGTTGAGGAAGAATCAGGGTTTGGAAGCTGGATGGTGCAAACTGCTGCATGGGAGATTTTGGTTAAATTATTTTGTCACTTTTTTCACGATCTTCCTTTTGGGCTTCCAAGTTTGCCCCGTACTAAACTTTAGTTTTATTTTTTGAAAAAAAAAAGGCTTCAAGCCAACCCTTTCTTTGAGTTTTGCTGTCTGTTCACCATGTGAACAGTTGCCACCCCCAGCCCTGCATCACACAGTAGCATTTAACAGTATTTTATCCATGATTTGATCCATTCTGTTTCACTCTCACCCTGCAGAGACTCTCCAAGCTCAAGTGCTCCTCATTACATTTCAGCATTTAAACCCTGGGATATTTTACTGAAACAGTTTTTCAGTATTAAGTGCACAGGATTAAGTGCCTTGCTAAAGGGTAATATGGCAGTGCCCCAGTTGGGAGCCAAACCCACACCCTGAAAATGAGCCCAGGTTCCAAACCAATATTTTTTAAACCATTATTTTTATTTAACCCCTATTTCACCAGAGTAGTCACATTGAGATTGAAATCTCTTATGCAAGTGAGCCCTGGAGCCTGACTTAGGACTGTGGGAGGAGTACCAGGAGGAAACCCATGTGAACACAGGGAGAACATACAAACACAGGGAGGATCTGAATGACAGAAGCTCCGTCTTACAAAGCAGCAGTGCTAACCTCTGTTCCACCACACCGCCCATGGCCACTGCTGTGTTGTCACTATGGTGCAGGTGTCCACAGGGGTGTGTGAGTCTCACCTGCTGTTGTTGGTGAGCAGCTCTGTCCCGCGGCTCCAGAAGAGGGTTGGTTTTGGGGCAGCTCTGGGGCGGCACTCCATCATTACCTGGCCCCCCCGTGCTGCCGGGACCAGCCTGCGCACCGGGTTCAGCCGGAAATCTGGAGCCTGGACTGAGACCATGGAAAGGGCCCGAGCACAGGAGAGAGTGAGCGGGGTGTGACAAAACTTAGCCCAGCTAAGGTGCTTGACTGGGACCTGGATGGTTGTTGGTTCAAGCCCCAGTGTAGCCACAACAAGGACAGTGCAGCTGTTGGGCTCTTGAGCAGGGCCCTTAACCCCACATTGCTCCAGGGGGGGATTGGCCCGTGCTTAGTCAAATCAACTATAAGTCGCTTTGGGTAAAAGCATCAGCTAAATAACTGTACTACTGTACTACTAACTGTACTATAAACACCACAGAAACTGGCAGGAGGAGAAGCAGGAGAGGAGGCACACAGGTGTGAGAGGCCAAGGGAGAACAGCAAGAGAGATATTTTGCACCTTACAGTTGGAACAATCAACAAATTAATCTTAAATCTGACAAATTGATTTCAACTGTACTTGATATGATTCAGAACACTGTGCCTGAAGTTTGCTCCTGCTTTTAATCTCTGCTCTACTTTTTCAATAGTGTCACAGGACTGTCTCATTTCCCACTTGATGTTTGTAAATTTTGTCAACTGTCTTGTCTGGTAACTTTATGCTTCATGTCAGGTCCCCCTTGCAAAATAAATTTCAGAATTATTATTTAATCATTAGAATTTGGGAAGCTTAATGAGGTGGCGTTGAAAGCAGTTTGATGGACCCAGTGCTTAAATTAGACGTCTCACATCTCACACGTCTCGTCTCATTTGTATTTTCTTTAGAATTTTTACTCTAAAGCTTCTTTGTGACAGCATCTCTGTAAACACCGCTACACAAATAAAACAGATAATCCATCTCAGCTGAAAACACACATTTTAGTCCTGGTTTTTTGAGGCCACCCCCTGCCGCTCCACCCCCACCCACCCACCTTGAGGCCCAGGGTAGTCAGCTCCACTATTGCCCGCACAGTGACGCCCCATGTCTATCAGAGTGCTTAATTTGACCCTGACCTCTCACCTTGCACCCTCAGCTCTGCGTTGGAGTAGATGGTGCCGTGCTTGTTCTCGGCCACACACTGGTACATCCCAGAATCCTCCAGGGCCAGGTTGCTGATCTTCAGCAGGCCGCTGTCAATATCCACTCGATCCTGACAGAGAGAGGACGAAGTATGAATCATCAAAGCTCATAAATATCACATCCATCCAGGGCGTGCTGCATTTCAGGACACCATTCTGTATCTTCAAATGTAAACTCCATAATTTATTACATTTGTAAAAATGATGCCTTTAACATTTTTTCTCCCTGGTTTGGAAGGGGATGTGCCTTTTGTTTTGAGACAATGGTATCCGCTTTGATACCCCAACAACTGGGACCAAGGCTCTAGCCTACAATAGCCTCCTTTCCACTGTGGTCCAAAACTAATGATGAAACAGAGCAGCCTTAACTATTACACCAGGCCAGCCAGAGGATGGGCTCCCTCTATATTGACTCAGTTCCTCCCAAGATGTCTTTCCCACTGGGGAGTTTTTTGTGACCACTCTTTCAGTGTCTTTCTTCCCAATGGGGAGTGTTTTTTCCTCAATTGTTCACCTTTTGGGGATTCAGACCATTTTTTCTCCCCCCTGCAAGTTGCGACAGCAAAAAGCACAATACAAATAAAACGGAATGTAATCGCACACTGTTTATTCTAGATCTCTCAATATGAACCACATTTAAGTAATTATAGTACAGACATAGAACACTGATAAAGGTCCTTGAGATTACCATATGCAATAGTTTTCACAAATGAATCATAAGAGCATAGTTGTATGAAGAATGTGCACACAATTCCTACAACATTTCTTTAAGAGGAACATTCCACAATATCAGGGTTTACTTCGGGTTCAGTATGGTGAACTAAGCATAGCTGCCCAACCCTGTTCCTGGAGACCTACCGTTCCATACGTATGAACTCCAAACATAACAGAGCACACCTCATTCAACAGCTAGAGCATAGCTGCCCAACCCTGTCCCTGGAGACCTACCGTTCCATACGTATGAACTCCAAACACAACAGAGCACACCTCATTCAACAGCTAGAGCATAGCTGCCCAACCCTGTTCCTGGAGATCTACCATCCTGTAGGTTTGAACTCCAAACCTAACAGAGCACACCTCATTCAACAGCTAGAGCATAGCTGCCCAACCCTGTTCCTGGAGACCTACCATTCCATACGTATGAACTCCAAACACAACAGAGTACACCTGACTCTACTCAGACCCATACCTGGGAAGCGAGGGGCTGGCCGTTGCGCAGCCAGCGGATGGAGGGCCGGGGCTTCCCTGCAGCCATGCAGCTCCAGCGCAGCTGAGAGCTGATCTCCACCTCCGAGTCGCTCATCACCTGCAGCCACTCCGGCTGGGCTATGGGGACAAGGTCATACACAGGGTCATCTTACCGCTGATGCTATCCCGTTTCACAGCAAGCGTGCCACGCTTTCGGGAACAGCTTTCCATCCAGATATCACTGTTTTGACCAGAGATGGGTCGAATGTGCATTTGTTTTGGATTCAAATAGATTTCTACGCTTTACTGAGCTTGTCTGGTGTATTGGAACCTATGAAATACTCTAAAAAAACTGCAAACACCTTCTGGTCCTCTTACTTTGCTTGGATGCACCAGGCAAGATCAATAGAGCACAGAAAAGAATGTGAAACAATGACTTATTTGACAGGATTATCTGGTTCTGACATTTGATTGAACATTTTCAGTAATTTTTTAAAACAAAAAACTAAACTAGTAAATCAGCCTACCTACAGATACTCCATTAACAAAATAATCTCAAGATCTATGTTTTCCAGCCCATTCTGAAGGAAATAATAAAAGTTATCAAAGGTCATAGAAAGGTTGTCAAAGTAATTTCCTGTTTTTCAAGCATCATCACTTTCAAATTTGGTGATTGATGAGGTGTAACATAATGATTATTTTCAAGACTCAATAGTATCTCAGCAACACTGAATATTAACACTTATTTCAAATAGTTTATATATATTCAGTGAAACATCATTTTGCTGATGGTCCTGGGACATCAATTTTCTTCTATACTGTCTGAAATCCAGCCTCCACTGAACAGAAAAATTGAGTTCCAGTGAGCCTGCAGTGTAAGATAAAGTGGGTGCATTGCACAAATTCACCAAAACTACTGCGACCAGGGTTAATCCTCAGGAAAATGCATTATCACAAAACCATACTGTGTACTGCTGATGAACGTCTTGGCTTGCGATGCTTTCGGCGGCGGAATGGGATACCTTGCACATTGATCCGGCCCTGGTGGGTGTCGCGACCTTCAGAGTTTCGGGCCTCACACTCGTACGTGCCCTCGTCCTCGAACCCCAGGTCGGGCAGGTTGAGGATCAGCCCGTCGCTGCTGGTGTTTGCCTTGGAGGGTAGCACGCCATCTACTTTTCTCCAGCGGATATCTGGCACGGGACTGGCGCAGGGTGAGAGGGGTCGTGTGAGGTGAGGACGGGCGAGGGCGGGCCCATTATCGGGACAGCAGCCCAGGGCAGATGCTCCCATTACACATTTCCAGAATGGTAACTTTAGAAACGCTGATGACCTCAGTTAGCCTATCTGTGAATGCGAAGGCTTCTTTGCTATCTGTACTTCTAATGGGCATTAACTTTAATGTTCGCTGAAAAAATTTATGTGTTTACATGTCATGGATCAAAACATCCTGTAAATGATCTTCTGGGACAAACTGTAGGGTGCCTTGTAAGTATTAATGGGACATGAAATGCTTATAAAATCAAATAGACATGAGATTCTGCATTGCGCTACAGAATTTCATACTGTAGATACAGCCTACCATGCTGAAAATTCTAGCTTGGTACAAACTGTGTTTTCAACACTTCTGGCTGGTCAGCCAGCTGTATCAGTTCCTCTACCACCTTCCTCTACCATCTCACCCAGCTCTGGCCACAGACCAGTTATGACCAGCCAGAAGTGTCAAAAACACAGCTTAAACCAATCTTAAGCCAGTTTAGAAGCCCAGCTGATCTTAGCTGGAATTTTCAACAGGGTGCTTCGCGTATATGTATATCACACTGCAAAAACTAAAAAACTAAAGTCAATCTCAGTTGTATTTTAGTCTTAAATTTAGACTGAAAAAAGTTTTTTGTCAAATAAGACAAAAATATTGCAACGGGGTGAAAGTTTGATTAATTACAAGATTGATTCATTGATTCAAGAGTTGCCAATATGTTATAAAATTTCACTTATCAAGCAGACAGTGACATAAAACAAGCTAATATTTTGTACATGTGAGAAGAAAAATAAGATCTTTACAGCCTAAAACATATTAAGACAGACCTCTTTGCAGTGCAGGCAGATACTGCAGAAACACAGGGTACTAGACTCACTTTCCGTAAGCGAAGCACTCCAGCTGTGTGTTGTGCCCAGCCAGAGCGTAGGTGTCAGAGGGGAACCTCACTTTGATGTTGGGAGCAGACTTCCGTGGATTGGCTAATGGAGGGGGGGGGGGGGGGGGGGGGGGAGGAGATTATGTAGATTTATAATGAATCAAAACTGGACAACTGGTGGCAGATTTGGACCAATGGTAGACAGATTTGGACCAATGGTAGAGTGGGGTAGCTCTCGGAACTAAATGTTAACTAAATGTTTTCAATTGAAATCAATTACAATCAATTACTAATTTACCCAATTAGTATAAACCAAACCTGTACACATAACTTGAAAATCAGTTGAAAACCTGACATCTGGTAGCCTTAATCACAGTATCAGCTATAAACAGGTTATTCTTAAAGAGGCTTTGGTCAGAGATACAGAAAGTTGACACTAGTTCTGCATATAGAACCAATTCCTCTCATTTTAAAATTGAGTATGGAAGAGTTCAGACAAGCATGAGCTCTGCTCATCCGAGATGCCACCGCTGCTACTTAATGGAGGAAGACAAGGACATGCTCGACAGGCAAACTGTGGGTGCCAGATTCACAATGGCAATGAGAAATCATCGTCCCGGGTGGCTGAAACCCTCTCTCAATGAGCAGACGATGGTAGCGCCAAAGGTACTTCCTCCAATGAGGCTGCCGGCCATGGTTGGCACTGGCACATTCCGGATTCGGCACCAGACTGCGGAACTCATCCATGCACTGGAGCACTGCCATAACAGACTGAGCCAACATCTCAGGCCCATCCTCAGCCCTGTAGTGTTATTAGTTTCATTAACATTATCAGTGTCTGCTATGTGCCATCAACGTTTCAGTCAGACCGGGGTCAAATATGTAATTGTTTTGGATTCTTTTCTACATTCCATTTCCATTATTTAGCTAACACTTTTGTCCAGTTACGCTAAGCAGGGGACAATCCTGGAGCAATGTTGGGTTAAGGGCCTTGCTCATGGGATTTTATTGTAAATTAACCACTAGGCTACAGGCTTTTACACTTTACTGAGCTTGTCTGGTATATTGGATAATACTCACAAAAAGTGTAGTCCCCACCTTCTTGTACTCTTGGTTGGCTCAATTGTTCCAGGCAAGATGAATCAAGCAGAGAAAAGTATTTGAATCCAAAACAATGACGTATTTGAGCCAGGTCTTGTTTCAGTCAAGGGTGTCAGAGTAGATAATCACAAACCGTCAGGCTGCACTATGAGCTGGTTGGCAGTGCTGAAGACGCTCTTGGTGGTGGACGCCATGTGGCTTTTGGTAAAGCAGAAGTAGTTTCCCGAGTCGTTGGCCTCTGCCCTGGCCATGTACAGGTTCCCTGTCACCTGGGAGACAAACTTACGGCCCTTCTCCGACTTCACAAAGAACGGGAAGTCATTGAGGAACCAGTGGTAGGACAGAGCTGAAGGACAGAAGAAGAGAACATATACAGCAGTGGTTCACTACAAGTGGTTACAAGCCTGTTCCTGGAGATCTACCATCCCTTCAGTTTTCATTTCAACTCCATTCTACTAATTAGCAGCTCAATGAGATCTCTAGCTGTTGAATGAGGTGTCCTTTATTAGGGTTGGATTGTGAACCCACAGGACTGTAGATCTCCAGGAACAGGGTTGGGAACCACTGATATACAGACAAATCCTTGAATTGATGCTCAGCAACTTACAAATCCAATTCAAGTTTGTCCCATGTAACAGGCCATATATTCCTTTTCCTTAATTTCAAGAACCATATTTTCCTCAAATATAAGGGACATTAAATAAAAATAAAATAAAGAATATTTTAAATATTAAATATTTTAAAATTCAATGTAACAGCTTTTTTTTGTCATCATCCAAGACATTATTAGGTAAATATATTAAAATACTGTATTTAAACTTTTTGTTATTCTGTATCTCAGGAGGATATACAGAGGTACCAGAGATAACGCACAGGATTCCTTCTCCAGGTGAAAGTACATACCTGGGTAGTGTGGAGGGGGCTGGCAGATAAGAGTAACTCCTGCTCCTTCATACACCGTGTGTGGGCTCCTCTCTTCTGGGGAGAATTCCTGGAGGTCTGGATTTAAAAAAAAATTAATTTTATGGGGCAAAGGCAGGACCATCAGCTGTAGTCAAATGCAGTCACATCAGATGCACAACAATGATGGGTTACCTTGACTTTTTGGTTTTAAGTAATGTGATTCATCTCCTGAATTATCTTTTGGATTTTTTAAAGCGAAATATGCATTTTTATTTTTCATAATATCTCAGATTCAATCACTAAAAAGTAAGATCTACATACATACATACATTATCCTAACCCGCTTATCCTGAACAGGGTCGCAGGGGGCTGGAGCCTATCCCAGCATACATTGGGCGAAAGGCAGGAATACACCCTGGACAGGTCGCCAGTCCATCGCAGGGCACACACACCATTCACTCACACACTCATACCTACGGGCAATTTAGACTCTCCAATCAGCCTAACCTGCATGTCTTTGGACTGTGGAAGGAAACCGGAGTACCCGGAGGAAACCCACGCATACACAGGGAGAACAGGCAAACTCCGCACGGAGAGGCCCTGGCCGACAGGGATTCAAACCCATGACCTCCTTGCTGTGAGGCGGCAGTGCTACCCACTGCACCATCCGTGCTGCCCAAGTAAGATCTATTCAAATGTATAATAAATTATACTTGATAATCATGCAAATTAGTAAAAAAGCAAGTCATAACAATTAGTAAAAAGGACTGAGAAATGGGATTTTGTGGTGCAAAAACATTGGTTTTGTGATTATTTTGCTTTCTGCAAAAAGTCCAAATCGAAAATACTCGAGAGGCCAGTGCAATAATAAGTGTAAGTTTGTTGTGGTGCAAAACTTCATCTTCAATAAGACAAGGAGAAATAAAACGTTGCAATTGTAATAAGCCTGTCAGAAACAGTCGCCGCATCCTGCAGGTTAGAGTACTGGAGAGATCTTTGAACGACACAGCAGCAGTAAAATTGCTGAACTGAAGAGTACACAGTCGTAATTGTTTTGTTGTCATTTATACGTGCTTCGAAACAAATGAATAAATAAATATTGCATTGCTAAGGAGATGGAGCATGTTTCAGTGAATATAATGGCTAGGGCATTGGGCTTACACCACCCCATAGCAGCGTAATGGCAACTATTAAAAAATGCATTTACTAAATGACTGGAATTGACCATTTTGGATTTTCTAAACATCGTCATTTACTTTCAGTTAAATCCCTGCCATTAGCCATTATTCGAATACTAAAATGAATGAATGACAATTTCTGACAGCAACAATAATAATGGAAATGTCATTTTTTAAAAATCTAATCAAAGGAGTACATTGGGCATTTGGGGCAATATGGCAGGTGCTTTGGCACCCAAAGCCCCCCCCCCCCCCCAAATGTTCACCACATGCTCTCATCAGGGC
Organism: Conger conger; assembly: GCF_963514075.1. Classification (NCBI taxonomy): domain Eukaryota; kingdom Metazoa; phylum Chordata; class Actinopteri; order Anguilliformes; family Congridae; genus Conger; species Conger conger. The sequence continues at coordinate 19,418,960 of NC_083773.1, read as the reverse complement.
TGGCAGGTCCAATATGCAGTCTTATACAACATTATATTCTTCTCAGGCCCATGAAATGAAGGTTTACCATCAGGACCATTCCCCCCACCCCTCTCCTCCAGACACTCGTTTACCCCCCTGGCCCTGGCACTCACAGCCGAACTTGAGGTTGGCGGCTCGGCTAATGATGGTGCCACAGCGGTTGGTGGCGAGGCACTGGTAGGAGCCCCCATCCCGGCCGCTTTGGGGGCTGCTGATCACCAAGTTCCCTGCCACCAGGGTGTACCGAGGTTCCCCCTCCACCAGCACGTCTGTGCCGTTCACCCTCCACCTGTAGGGGGAGACAGAGTTCAGAGCTGGGAAACTGGTAATGGAGGTTATAGTTCCAGTGCAGGGATCATCGAGTCGAGAACTGCTGGTTTTCTACCTTCCCCCTTCCCTTTACCTGGGAGTCAGGTGTGAGACAGTCTGGCCAATCAGTAGCACGAATTGTTCAGTTAATTACCCGGGAGATAAGAAATCCAGGGCTGAATTTGGATTTGATGATGATTCATGCTTTAGAGGGCAATCAAAGGAACTTCTTGTTGAACCTGCTGTTGTTGTTGAATCTGAATGTTGACAGCCATTTTTGTAAGGTACTCAACAATAATACAGGTAAAAAAACGAAAGAAAATGAACCAACGTCTACAGTAAAGAGCCTTTTGGTTTGTATCACTTTCAACAGGTACAAAGACAGCTTTCGAGCATAGCATTGGCATAAATTGCAGAAAATGGGCACAAATGACACCTTCCACTAAATGAGAGCAGGTGATATTATGAAGGATTTATGAACGGAGTTAACCATATGCAAATTAAGAGAAGGGGTGGTGGTTCTGATTTATTGATATTGATTTCGACTGCATTTCACATCAGGGTGCGTTGTGAAGGAAATAAAAGGGCATGAGATTTAGGAAGCATATCCCCCACACCTCAGCTCAATTTCCTCAATGGCTGCCCAAGGTGTACTATCACTGAGTGTCACAGACGGGGTGCTTTTGTGGTAGTCTAGAGAAGGATGATTTATCACACTGGCTCCCGTGTGCAGAAAAGGACTGTGGGATCTGTACAGTGGCATTTTACATCACCCTGGATGAGGCTTATGGCTTAGCAGCCAGATGATGTCATGCTGAGAAATCAATAACCATCATGTTATTGTAGGCGTATTGTAGGAGTAAGACATGCACAATATACCAGGGGCAGACATATCATAGTTCCTTTCATATGAGGGCTACAGTGTAATATAATGGTCAGGGATTTCAACTCAAAAGCTGTGTCAATGATTCTCATCTGGGGTGCCCTTAAGCAAGGTACATAAACTGAACTGCTTCAAGGAATATTCAAGAATGGACCAGTAAAATAATAACAATAATAATAATAATAATAATAATAATAATAATAATAATAATAATAATAATAATAACAGTCATCATCAACATCATCATCATCATTATCATCATCCTTATTTGTATTGCACCTTATACAAATAACAGCCTAAAGTGCTTTGAGAATAAAATAAATACAAAAACAAATACATTTGCTTTTGCTTACATTTAACATGTTCAGTAGTTGACATTATGTTGGCGCGATATCCATCGGCTGGTGTTCCATAGCGTAGGAGCATGAAAATGAGAAGCTGTCCAGTGTTTTTCTGGTGATTGACATGAGGGACACGGAGCTGGCTGGATTTGGATGACCTAAGAGAGCCTTCTGGCCGGTATCTCCTCGCAGTAGATTAGAAATGTGTGTTGGTGCTGAGCCAATCTGTGCTTTAAGAGCCAATTAAAGGACCTTAAAATCAATTATAAAAGGCACAGGAAATGAGAGGGTTGAACTTATATGAGCTCTCTTTCTGTACCCTTTCTAGTCTCAGTCAAAATTCTGGCTGCTGCATTTTGAAGCAACTGCTGCCGTTCAATCTTATAAAACATTACACATAAACACTTACACTTATGTATATGCATATAGATATATTGGTACATACTGTATACAGTATGTAGGCACTATACATTAACTACGTATGTGCTTTCATACATCACCTGAAATGTTGGGGAGTAGCTTAACTACTTGTAGTAGTTAAACTAGTAATTCAATTAGATTCTGCAGTAGTTTGATAATAGTTCAACTACTTTGTGGTTGTAGTAGTTAAAAACTCCTCTGTCATTTTTAGGAATAGTTAACTACAGGAACTACCAACTACTTTTTGCTCAAATAATCTTTTTTTTCTCCAAACTGCTTTGACCAAACACCACCTCCTCCTCCTCTTCTTCTGCTTCTTCTATGGTTTCTCCAGCAATGGTTACCTGTATGTGGCAGCAGGGCTGGCTCGGGCCTGGCAGGTTAAGGTGACCTTCTCCTCACTGAGGCCTTCTGGGAACACCAGGCTGGAGGGCTGCTCCTCAAACACAGGCCCACTGTCATGGCCGGCCACACACACCTCCCCGGCTGCAACACGGAACAGAGAACTCTGGGTAAATTCCCATCTCAGACCCCCTGTTTCAAACCCCAACATTCATTACAATTCATTACGATGTGGCTCCAGCTGTTCTGGGCTACAGTGAAGGTCAGATAATCACAAGAACTAGGTCCCGTATGCCAATAAACAGCTTGTCTTTTCAAATCAGTCCTGGGCCAAGGAGACCTCTCTACAAGTCAAACTCAGACGAGCACCTCCGGTTTACTTACGACTTAACAGAGTAAGAAGAGTTGTAAATGGTTTTATTGTAAATTGGATAAATTACGATGTAAATGTTTTGGACGTTTATATTTATGCATTTATTACAGGACTAAATGGAAGCTTACATCCCACCCTGCGATGCCATATAATTGAATTCCTTTCCGAACAGCTCTCGGCATGGGTCATGAATCTCTGTTTAGATTCATATATAATGCGGATACATTCTGAGAAGCCAATGACCCATGGTAACTGTTAAGCCTTCGGATACATCACATAAAAGAGATACAGCCAGCATAAGAACACATTTGGTTGAGAATGACTCAATTATGAAGTGACAAAAAAAAAAAGCTGGGAAATATTTAGTGATCAGCTCTGTATCTTGACACAAATCCATTATTCAGACAGAGAGACACAGCAGCCTAGAAACATCGCATCCACACGTCTAGTGGAAAAAACACCAATAAAAATGGCAGCACTGCTTTCCCGGGACCCTTTCTGCCAGGGCGAGTGCTGTTATTGCTAATTGGATCTGCCGTGACAAATGTGACGGGAGGAGGAACAGGAGGCCAGGGGGTGTCGGCGGACAGACACTCTCCTGGTGTTGGGAGGGTTCAGGACTTTACTTTTAAATGGAGTTTGAGCTGTGGAGGAAGGACAAGGCACAAGAACATTGTGTTTATTTCTGTGTTTGTGTGTGAGGTGAGGCGAACAGGGGGCAGGTGAAGCGCAGGGAAGTGGGGGGGGGGGGCGTCCATTTTGAATCGGAGGAAGAGAGGAACCGGGAAAGGAAAAGAAGAATCTGCAATAAGGTTCTTCAAGGTCTCTGCCCAGCCAGGATAACACAACAATGGCACAAAGACATGTTTACTGGTGTCGGTAATGGGATTCCAGCACTGTGCATGAGGGGTCTTTCTAGATACATCACTGCCACTGAATATAAATCATTCCTGTTTATGTTTTGCACTGCGCACGACTATACTTCTCATTCGGCAGGGATTACTGTAAAGCAAAGCATTTATTATATCTGCCTTTCTCCATAATGTACGACAGATATAATATTTATGAGGCGCTATGGCAGATGGGAGCAGTGGAGAACAGTAGACTGTTGCTGCACTTGAACTCCAGGGACCGGAGTTGGAATATTTCAAATTTTAATGTTTCCTCCGAATCGTTGTCATGGTGTGAGGTGTCCCCTTAGCTGCCCATGTCCCCTCACCCATGGACAGCCCTATTTCAGAATAGGCTTCACCTGGTAACCCATTTCTACTCAATTTGGCAGTATGGTAGTAATAATAATAACAGTAATACTTTGTTCAGAAATAAAAGGTCTGGAGTGCTGAGGAAGTTGTGTGTGATGTGTGATGAAGGTGCTCTTTGTTAAGGAACACAAAAGTTAAAAAAAGACAAAAACTTTTCTGGCCTTAATTTGTTGTTTAGCTGATGCTTTTATCCAAAGCGACTTACAGCTGATTAGACAAAGCAGGGGTCTATCCCTCCTGAGGCAATGTAGGGTTAAGGGCCATGCTCAAGGGGGAGTCTGTGAGGATCTCACAGTGGCTACATCAGGGCTTAAACCACCAGCCTTTTGGGTCTGAGTCATGCACCTAAACCACAGGCTACAGGCTGCCCCTAACAAAATGAAAGTAGATGAAAATAGATGAAAACGTTGGAGTAGATGAAAATGTCAGAACTGATCTATGGGACAAAGAGGGCAGACACATATTTGAGATAGTTTACACTTTCAGACATACAATCATACCATCATTATGATCCAGTATAGATCCAATACATACCGCTTACTCACAAAACGATCATTATTGTTAAATCCTATGTGTTATTTGATGCGTCAATACCCAGAACCACATAAATACAATTACCCAGGCACAGAAACTTTCAAGGCGATGAAGTTTCAGAGGTTCAGACAGCGAGTTGAATGGAGGTGAGACAGCGCACGCGTGAGTGCATGCGTGACTAGACTGGGGTAGGATAATTGAAACACAGTCATCGCCACAGTTCCCATCAATATTTTATGAGACATCTGAATTATTTTAACAGAAGAAAAAAAAAAAAAGGCAGAAAAGCAAATATCTTCCGCTCGCTGATCAAGAATAACAACATACATTTTTAATATGCTCATTCCGACCCCCGCCTTCCCCAATCTCACTCCGATGCCAGACACATTCCAAATCACCGGCATGACATCCTGGATATTTATTTCATCGGAGGTTGGGCAAGACAAAATAGTCGGAGAACCAGAAAAATAAAAGAGAGAGAGAGATAGAGAGAGAGGGATGACAGCGAGGAAAAAAAAAGAGCGATTGAGATGTAACGGGGACAAGGTGGTGCACAAGGACACAGAAACACATTTCAATAGTAAGTGTGCGACGCAAGGCGAAATAGACCAAGGATAGCCCGTTTGGGAAAGCGGAGCCTTACCGACAGTGTAGCACAGAGCCAGGGAGCAGAGGCCCAGCAGGCAAGGCAGACGGCCCATCCTCCACACCGCACCACGCCTCGGTCCTGGCATCAGCCCACCAGCTCCTCCAGAAACCTGGCCGTGTCAAACAAAGAGCACGGTTTACCCACCGCTGCCCGTTTCTGCACTGTGATTCAGCTACGGACTGTTCCCCTGTCCATGATGCTGAAACCACACACAAGAAGAGCCTACGTGTTAAATAAAAACTGCTTTTTATTTTCTCAAAATAAATAATCTATATTATCGCAAACACAAAACAACACAAGTTCTACAAACACTGTGCCAGATACTATTTAGCTTTTAGATAAGCTAAGCATTAGAGTTTAGATGGAAAAGGCAGGTTTTGCCGGACTGAATGGTTTGTTCTTGTTTTTATGTTATGTTATATGTTATGTTGTATGTTACAGTATGTTATATTACATTACATGTTATGCTATGGTGGGTTGAATGGTCTGTTCTTGTTTTTATGTTATATATTATGTTGTTTGTTACAGTATGGTATATGTTATGTTATGTTATACCAGAGGAATGGTGCACAATTGCGAGGGAGGAGATGAAATTAATCTGGGGAAGGAGATACTGGTAGGTTTATGCTGGCATGAGGTGTGAAAACCGAACATTATGAGTCTGGCAGCAGCAGAAGTGGCTTCTGAAACCAAGATCACTCTGGAGCCATTTCACTTTCTAAACAGCCTGGCTGCCATTTCTCTGCATACCCCAGAACGCTGGCTCAACACTTCCTGCCAGCTTCTCTTCCAACCGCATCCATTAAAATTTTAACAGGAAGGCTTTTTAAAACAGCCGCTCTGACCATCGCAAAGACGAGGGGACCGGCAATATCGCTGGAGTTTGGATTCTGGAAGAGGAAACTAGCCTGGCATGCAATTCTCCGGACACTGCGACTATTCGAGTCCCTACTCCCTTCTCTGATCCTGTCACCAATAGCTAATCAGTACTGTACCTGGGAGCAGATAGAATAGGTGCCTTTTAGAGTAAACTTAGGCCTTGATTGACTGGGGAAACTGGTGGATTGTTTCCCAGCTGAGTGTGGATTATAATATTTCTCTGGTGTCTGTGCTTCATCCTCTATCTCTCACTGGGGAGGGCTGCTTGTCGGCTCTGGGCTCTGTAATTGGGGCTCGCTCTTTCGGATGGCTTGTCAAGGAGCCCATGAGCGTCTTGGAGAAACGTCCCTCTGGACCAGAACCAAACTGTTTAAGCAGTCTGGATGAGGTCCAGCAGCATCAGCTGTGCCATTCATGAATTAAACCAGTTCCAGTACCCAGCGCTATTTATTCATGGACCCTAAATCTGCCTCCTGTCTCGCACTGACTCACTGTTTTCCACACATACATGCAATCCTGGGCTTTGCGGCATTATCCAAATGCAACATTAATAAGCTGCTTTGATGAAGGACTCTAGCACCTGGACAGGGTTTTTCCTCTGTTCTCCTGTTTTTCCACTATATAGCTCCTCTATGGATATGCTATATAGCACATAAACTGTCAGCCTTTGTAACTGGGAGAGTGACATGACTTATTAAGTGGATTGATCAGCATACATGTTAGAGGAATAAGCTACTGTATATCAAAGGTTTACAGGATTATACATAGGCACCCACACACAGACAACACATCCACACCACACACACAAACACCAGACACAGACATGCACACACACACACACACACACACACACAGACACACATACCCCCTCCCACACACATACACACACACACAGACACGCATACCCCCTCCAACACACACACACACACACACACACGCACCCACCACACACCAAGCATGCATACACCACACACACAAACAGACACACACACACACACACCAAACATGTACACACACCACACACACACACACACACGCGCACGCACGCACACACACACACACACACACACACACAGACACGCACAGGAACAGGCACAGGCACGCGCACACACACACGCGTGTACACAGTCACATTGCCACACATCCAAAGTCACACCCTTTCACCTCACGGAAGATCTGATGCTAGCCTCAGGCAGGGATGCTTTTAGCTCTTCCCAGGCATCTGCTGGTGGGACCTCTCTCCCTAAATGGAGCCTCCACCCCCAGCAGGGAGCTTCTCAGAACAAGCCCCTGATTGAGGAGTGGGATGTCAGTAGGAGACGCAAGACTCTTATTTATTCAAAGGTTTTCGGAGCAGCCAAAACACTCCAGGCCCCACCCCACAAGACCACCGCACAAGATCCCCTGTAGCCAGGCAGATCTGAGGTGGTCTGTCAAAACAGGTTGTGTCTGTGTGGAGCTGACCTGTTTTAGAACCACAGCATCTGTTATTCTATCAAGATTGTACATTTCTTGCACTAAAATGCCATTTATTATTACTTTTTTGCTAGCTAAATAAGATAAAAACAAATATTGCTAATGAGGTGAGACAGTTTGACTCATTTTAAGATTGTCAGAAAACTTCTTACATTACAAGACTAAAACACTTGTTTAGACAGTCATTTGTCTGGCCTGTCGCGTAGTGGTTAAGGTAGCTTACATGACTGGAACCCACAAGGTCGGTGGTTCGATCCCCGGTGTAGCCACAACAAGATCCGCACAGCCGTTGGGCCCTTGAGCAAGGCCCTTAACTCTACATTGCTCCAGGGGAGTGTAAGCCAGTTATAAGTAACATTTGGTCTCATGCGCTGGTCAGCTTGCTGACTTCCCCCTCCCGGAGCATGCATTGTTAGCCCCCACCTTTTGGCACACATGCCTGTGGGGGAGAGCTAGAGAAGGATTCCTGGAGCCCCCCTTTTCTCACATTCCTTACAGGTTAGAGCACAGGAATACTGGAGATGGCATAAAGATGTTTCATGATATTCCCAGGTCAGAATATAGTAATGTTTGGTGTTATTCTGATTGGTTCAGTGCGACTGGTGTAATGGTTTAGTTTTTGTAACAGTCTACCTTTGATATCATAACCATTCAGGAGCCGAGGGGAAACTGGGCAAAAGCTGTCTCTGTAGAAGTCATGTGTTTTAGCCTGCTGACCACTGCCTGATGGGGGCTGGCTGTAAATTACAGATGGGTGACTCACTTTTAGGGTCAAGAACTAAGGCCTGGATTTTGGAGATAAGGAGAAGAAACCAAGCAATCTGGGGCTGTGTCTCCTTTCCTTTCATTCACCCAAATCAGGTTTATCCAAAAGGTATATTACCATGAGAGGCACAAATACATATTTACAGCATAATGCAGTTATCATGAAAACTCCCAACTACAGCATTCATAGATATGATGGGGCGGCCTGTAGCGTAGTGTTTAAGGTCAGGAAGGGCTGCCATTTGTGAGGGGCCTGAGAACTGGGGTTTCTGGTCAATGTTGTTTAAACTAGCTTTGTCAGGCCGAAGGACATAAGGGGAAGATGTTTTTGTTGAGGGGTCAATAAGTCATGGGAATCGTGACTACCAGGGCACCTCCAAGGGGGAAGACTCTGGACAATGCCACAGTGCCCTCATTTGGGCACTGCTGCCATTACACCGGTGACTGTTCTCCTAGATTAAATATTCAAAACTGCTATTAAGATAGTAAATAGACCCGGTAAAACCTTGAAAACATTGTCCATGTGATCCTTGTATCATTGCATTAAGTCTTATGTAATGGTAACAGGAATTGCATGTAAAATGGATAATCAGGAGGGAAGTTTCATGATAACTGCAACATAATAAAACATAAGGGTAATCTGTTTGGTATGGATGTGATCTGGTAAAATCAAGGAATCGGATGAGATACATTTCATACCAAATGGAGTTTAATAAACCATAGTTTCAGTAACTCAAGGGAAAACCTACATGTCCTCTCTTGGTAATCATTTCATTTTCCCTACTTAACAACCCCCAAGGGTGGGGGTCTAAATTCCAGATTTGACCACCCCTCCAGGTTGATTTATGGCACTGCCGCCTGGTTCCAAACGTACGTAAGGGAGACAGACCAATCTGGGAAGATCGTATTCGACCTCCCACACAGCACATTGTATATATATGTAAGTATCGGGAAGATCGTATTCGACTTCCCACACAACATGTCTTGTGGATGTATGTATGTATGTATGTGTAGCAGCGGAAGATTGTATTCGACTTTCCACACGGCATATTCTATACTCTGTGTTTGTGTGTAGTCCAAGCAGGCTAGGTATGATTATTTACTCGATCTCTATTCTTAATTTGTGTATTTTGTAATTGATTGTGATATTCTAAAGCTAATAACCAACCTGTCTGCGAATAAACTATTTTGTTTGTAACTTGCGTGATCTCCATGACTCGAATTCATCTTGTACCTTTTCAGCCTAAATTACAACTGAATACTCAGGGGAAAATGGTGGCTAAAGACGACTGATCGGCGGCGCGGTGCATCTGTGGTAGTTCTAAGCTGTGAGGCCAGCAATTTCTGTCCATTAAAGGGCCAGGTGATGCACGGCTCTTGTGATTTGGTGCGAAGGGAACCCATGGGCGTTACGGCGCTGGTTCCTGCCAAATTAGCTCTAAGGAGCCCAGATAATGCTACGCCAACCTGGGCTCGCAACTATCATGGCAGATTTGCATGTATTGTGTTGACTGGACCCTCAGCCTCTGAGTTCTCCACCGAACTGAGATTTCAGCAGTAATGCTAATCCCGGGAGCATCTATTGAGTAACGGTGGTGCAGGTACAAGTCGAATGTAATCACTCCCGAGGTCCGCGTAAGTTGCAAACCCAAATTTCTGAATTATATTTTAAATGAAGTCAGATAAACGAGTGAAACTATAGTAACCACTAAGCGTACAATACGGCCCCGTTTGAGAACGGAGAATATTAAGAATTGTACTGATCTGTTTCTGGCCAGCTGTAAGCGGGATATGGGGCAGGTCAATCACTATCCGACCCACGGCAACGGACCCAGTATATTCTTAAACATAATTGTGCTCTGCTCTTGTATGGAGGATAATAATTAACCCTACTAATGTTCTCCCAGCAACGCCAGAAGGACAAGCACGCAAAACCCCCTTCGGCCCCCGCTAAATTCCGTCATTGGGTTAGCGTGGGGTTTTACAATTGTGTTGACTGGACCCTCAGCCTCTGCGTTCTCCACCGGACTGAGATTTCAGCAATAATGCTAATCCCGGGAGCATATATTGAGTAATGGTGGCGCAGGTACGAGTTGAGTGTAATCACTCCCGAGGTTTGCGTAAGTTTCAAACCCAAATTTCTAAATTCTAACCTTAAATGGAGTCAGATAAACGAGTAAAACTATAGCAACCACTAAGCTTACAATATGGCCCCGTTTGAGAACGGAGAATATTAAGAATTGTACTGATCCGTTTCAGGCCAGCCGTAAACAGGATATGGGGCAGGTCAATCCTTATCCAACCCGTGGCAACGGACCCAGTATATTCTTAAACGTAATTGTGCTCTGTTCTTGGACGGAGGATAATAATTAACCCTACTAATATTCCCCCAGCAACACCAGAAGGACAAGCACGCAAAACCCCCTTCGGCCCTCGCTAAATTCCATCATTGGGTTAGTGTGGGGTTTTACAGGAGGATTGTCTCCTGCTTAGTCTAATCAACTGTACGTCGCTCTGGATAAGAGTGTCTGCCAAATGCCATTAATGTAATGTAATTAAATGTTTGCAGCGAGAAGAGCTATACTGCAAATTATTATGAATCACAAAACACAAACAAGCAAGTAATAGTCACAGCCTTGACATTCGTACTTAAATCCCCCAACCCAAAGATAATGCTAAGAGGATATTGTCAGTCTCACACAGACACCAAAACTGTATTTTTGAATCACAGAAAGACAGTTGAAACCGCAGTGTTTGTCATCATTTTGGAATCATTGTCAAGTATGTGTGGCGATGAAAGCGTTTTACTGGTATTATGTTCCACTTGTACACAACAGGAGGACTGGTTAAGAGCAGAAGAGAGAACAATCAGACAGACTGCCCTGCTTCCCTAGCACTGAGCAGCCATCAGCACAGGTGGTTAATATCTCAGCTCTGAGAAATCTGCACCGACAAAATGTTTTGATGGTGTGATTCACAGGCGCTGGTGAAGGAATGGAGATGAATATTCAGCCCTTGTAATTCCACGAGATACGATGAACCTAGAGAGGAAAGTCATTAGAAGATGAATAAGAAGATGACAGCGGAAGAAGAATTGATTATTTAGGTGACACTTTTATCCAAAGCGACTTACAGTTGATTAGACTAAGCAGGGGACAATCCTCTCTGAAGCAATGCAGGGTTAAGGGCCTTGCTGAAGGGCAATCTATGCTGATCTTATCATGGCTACACAGGGGCTCGAACCACCAGCCATCCGGGTCCCAGTCATGTACCTGGGCTACTGGGCTATAGGCTGCCCCAGAAGGGAAGGGAATTTGAGAAACATCTACAGCCTCTACAGGGTGAAGAGTTGAAGATGCTGAACTTGCTATGGCTCTTTCAGTGGCAGGACTCCATTGGCTCGGTCTGGCTGTCAATCATAGAGTATAAAGAGCTCCACTGTCCATTGTCAATGTCAATCCTGATAATGTAGAATATGGCCGGGGCAAAGTCCCCGAGGCAAAACTCAGGGGCTTTCATAGCGATGTGCTTTCCTCAACCTCTGTAGGTCGCCATTTTTTATAGTTGTATTAGATGCGGGGTTAAAGGTCAATCACTTTGGCTCTGTAGTGGGAGACTGAATGAAGGCCTTTGTCCTTTGACAAAAAAGATGTTATCTCCTCTCTTTCCGTAAGGGACCTAAAATAAAGTCACCCTTGCAGGCTTCTTCAGGGGATATATGGTGTGACATTCACAAAATGACAGGGCTGCCTCAGTCCGTTACCGTGACATTACTTCTGAGGAAGGGTTTATGAAAGAGGGAACTTGAAACGCTTGAGAGAGCAATCAGTGTAAGTGCGGGGCTCAGCGCACACACCAAACGGAATGGTTTCGAAATCGAAATGACCGTTCTTGAGAGACGCGCGTCACAGGAAAGCTGTGAGCGCCGGGCTCTCTCAAAGTGTTCTCAGGGCGTGCGACTATCAAATCAATCCCCCTCTGCCTTTCATCTCTCTATCCCAGCATGCAACTGCACAGGGCCCCTGCGTTTGACATCACAATTAAATGTGACAATAAGCCCTTCGATTGGCTCTCTGCGCCCTCCCTAACCCCTGACACCCTAGCACGCCCTTCCACTGACAGTTACAAAGGGCCTGTCTTCTGTCCACCGCCCTGCAGTGGGAGAACACGCCAAGCTCACGGACGCAAGGAATGACGCCATGATCCGGTGATGCATTACTTACCAAAGTGCTCAGCGATTTCTCTCTTCCTGCTCGCTCGCCCGGGCTGCAGTGAGCAGATTAAATGTTAAAAGTGTCCTGCATTATTCCTCTCTAAGCCTGACTGAATATGAGTGTGATTTTTTTTCCAAAAGGCAAGGAAAGGCTATAGCACTATAGTGTGAACAGGCAGGTTTTTACCGCAGTCTTAGGGCTCACAAAAATGTATTCAATTCTGGCAGGCATTGTCAGTTCAAATTACATATATGAGCCTTCATGTCTCTTTCATACCACACAATACCAGCCACACAAGAGAAATCTGAAATCTGTCAATGCGCTGTGTGGCTGTTGTTCTGACACTGCTGTTAAGCCCAGATTTCTTGTACTCCAAGATATCCATTCCAGAACTTTCTGAAAAGCGTGGTTCTCCTCCATAATCCTCTCTCTTAGCCCAAAAATAACCCCTCAATCTCCACTGACTCCGGGGCTGTAATTGCTGTCAAATCTCGCGCAGAAAGGAGAAGGTTCACTGTGTACGGACAGGTTTTACAGAAGTCCTGTGGTGCTGACAGCAGGTAGGAAGTCCGTGTTTCAGAACAGCTGCTTCCTGTCTCTGTATCTTGACCCCAGCTGGCGGTTTGAGGGTGAAGTGGACCGGGAGAGCGAGGGGAGAGGAAATTGCTGAGCCTATCAGAAGTAGCACCTTTTGCGAGCAGATTAAGAGGCGAGGAGGAGACAGGAATGAGAGGAGATGAGTTCCTCTCCTGCTGCAGTAAATGGTGAGCAGTCAGCTGAGAGTGTGTTTGTGTGTGCATGTGTGTGTGCATGTGTGTGTGCTCACGTGTGTGTACGTGTGTGCATTTAGGTGTATGTGCATGTGTGTGTGTGGGTGATTGAGTTGCATACATTTACATGTGTGTCTGTGTGTGGGTGTGTGTTTTTCTGCATGCTGGAGTGTGTGTGACTGAGTGTGAGTGTGTGTGCGTTTGTATGTGTGGCCGTGTGTGCTTGTATGTGCTGAGCGCAAGGACAGTGGTGTGTATGCATGTGCATGTGTGTTTGTGTGCCTGCATGTTTTTATGTCATGTCATGCAGCCAACTAAGACCACAGCAACATGATTAAAAGCTGGATGTTGTCTTACTGTATTGACAAGTAAACGTGTTCATGTTCAGCCGATTGATCCAAAGCCCATATGCTGTGCAGATGGTGCGCGTTCAGAGTTAGAGCGAGATAATCATCTAATTGATCTTGCCTGTGTAGATTTTTAGTGTCGGTGCTCATTGAATTGCAAGTGAGACTGAAAGATTTTGGAGAAAGTCCAGGTTGGAAGATTAGGTCTCAACCTGAAAGAAAAGTCATTTACTTAATTTATAGACCTTTTTGGCAAGGTGGAATGCAATTGCCCAGTGAGTGAAAAGCCTCAAGTCTCAATAGATGGTGATTGCCCTCTTGATCTCTCAACATTAGCCAGATGAGCTGAAAGGACTTAATATTTAGATTTTGGCTGGATACGTTTGAAACCATTCTTTTGATTATTTCTTTCAAAATTAATATGCCTCAGGAGGTCCGATTTTGTTTGGCTTTCATTGTTCATCCATTTACTGAAAATGCCTCTCATTAATTTGGTCCTCTATACAAGATGAGACTGTTTTGCTTTGTTGAAAAGCAAACTGTACTGGAAAATCTAATTCACAGAATATGCTGTGAGAAGGACATTCACTTTTTAACATGCGTTTCAATTGAACTTGATGTCTTGAATCCTCTCAGCGAGAAAGTTGCTTTGACAGCTAAATGCTGATCAGTTCCCATATTAAGGCGTTTCTAACTAGATGCTCTATGGTGGGCCAAAGTGAAAGGAAGCCATTGTGAGTCACAATGTTAATCTCTATGTGTCAAAAAATGGTGTGTGAAGATATCCCACAGCAAAGCTGCAAGCTCATCACCTGACTTAGTCATCAGAGCTGGGTAGATTTGGGGAAAAGATGTACCATCTGTGTCTGTGTTGCATTCTGGGAGACAATGGACAGCTCTGTGTCCAGGGGTGCACCCTACATCTCGCCAACCCGCCCCCCCCCGCCCCCCACACCCCAAATGCCAGAGTTAGACAGAGGCTTATTTACAGACATGCACTTCACATCAATGATAGCTCATCCAAATTCTCCGGTCCAACACAGTTCCCTCTTTATGCGCCACGGGGTCTGGAACAACTGGCCCGGGTTTGGCAGATGCCCTGGAGTTCCCTGTGGCATCAATGCCTCCAACGGTTTGAACTTTAACCTCCGGATGTGATAATTTCAGTCGGATATGCCCGTTTTGACCCTCTTAATAAATCATTAACATCCCAAAACATACCACCAATATAGTATAGGTAGGGAGGGCAAAGTGGAGATTTAGAATGTAGACCGCTGTGTGTGCACGTGAGCTCGCCAATAGATTTCTCACAGAAAACGTAATTTGTCCACTTTTTTACTTTACAGTAGAGGTGATCAAACTTACATTAACTAAGTGCTAGTGTGTTCTAAGCCTTTACTGGTCCCTGTACGATGTTAGCATGATGTAGCTAGCATACGCGAATAGCACAAAGCCATTTGCCATTTGCTTTTTAACGGCACTTGGTCATTCGAACGATATAAATAAAAGCATTCGATTAAGTTCGACGGCACCGGAATTTTCTGTCGTACCGTCCATAAATGGCAAAAGTCCCACCATAGGATTGATTTAAATCTTTAAAAGTTATACATTTTCTGAATCGTCATTAATTCATCTTGTTTCTATCAGTGATTCGGCGTGATCGGACAGTTCTGTAGCTATGTAAATGACATCAGAAGGATACAGCACTGTTATTTGCTACCTAAACTTTGACGCACGCTCGAGAGCGTTAACATGATTGAAGTCTGACATGTCTATTGTCAAAATCCATTGAAACTATGAAAAAGTAACCAGGGACTTTGGACTTATAAGGCTGGACATACCGAGTACCCAGCAAAAATATTGACCTGGCTACAGTCACACTTTTGACAGTTCGAACTGCCACCAACTGCCATGTATGAGCGCGTGAAGTAAACCAGCAAAAGCTATTGTTGTGTCACCATTTTCGAGCTCCATATACGTAAAGAATGGAATGGCAGTGAAATCTGCCTGTTCTTCGGTGCCGTCGGGGTCCAGCATTTAACATTGATGGAATGCTGGTAAAATGAGCACTTAAAAGCCACAAAAACAGTCATTTTGTCACATTAAAATTCAACCTAAGCATAATTATTGTCCACCACACGTTAATTTAAGGTTAAACTGAGATAATAATCATAATATTCATGTTGATTTCCGGAAATAAATTTTTCGGTTGTCCTCCCTAGTATAGGGACGCCAGGGTTCGAGTCACAACTCAGTGGCTCAATGTATAAACTCCAAACAGTTCAGAGTCATCGATTCATTCCATCAGAAAAGGGAGGAATTGATCTAAAGTGGCAACACTACCAAGGACAACGCTGGCCAGAGCTGTCAGCCGGAGCACTGAAATAACTGCCCAGAAGTGCACGCTCGATACATCCACTGCAGAACTCCTGAGGCTACGGCGAAGGCGCGTAACTCAACGCTTTCCAGTAAACACAACGCACTGAACACAACAGGGCGGAAGAAGTAATAGGTGTTCTGATGTGAATTAATCTCGTTTTGAAAGCCCCAAGCCATTTCGCAACCGAACAGCAAGCACATGGATTCCGCCCTGACGGAGTACTGCTCAAGGTGTTAAACCGAAAGTCTGTCCTTGACAGACCGTCACCTACCCCCCTCCACTGCCCCCCCCCCACCCCCCAGGCCTCCTAGCCAGGCATGTTGACCTACTGGGACAACCCGGCTCTCTCAATATTGCTCCTGCTTCTTAGCCTTCAGCCAGATCCATACAAACACAGACTCAGGGACTGGGAGAGAGACAGGAAAGGGAGGAAGAATTAAATCAATATGGCCACGGGTTGGTCAAGGGTTCAAGCCTCTCCAGCTGCCCCAAAACAACAACACCACAGCCCAAAGTGGGGTTCGGCTCCAGATCTGCCCCTCATCCCCGTCCCAGTGTTAGACCCTCAGGGACTGGGGGAGGAAGGGTGGGGGGTGGGGGGTGGGGGATGTGGTAAAGGGCAAGGGAGGACGCTGAAAATGCTTGAGGCAACCCAAGATTATGCAGAGAGAATAATGCCTTTGCATTATTACTAAATTTCATTCATGTATTTCCTTCTCTTAGAACACTTAAAGAAAGGAGAGAGGCTTTCTGCTAGCACTGAGGTGAGCTGGCTGTACAGTGCGTTTCTGTCACTGCTGACCGTGTTAAACCAAAACCCTTCATAACTTTACTGCTTCTCACTATAGTTTTATTGCAGTGCTTTTTCATAGAGATTTTAAATGTGTATAGGTTCACATTTAAGAAAATAGTTTTTGATTTTTTTCCGAGGGATGGGGGAAAGGGGAGGAGGCAGAAGGACCTCAAGCTAAAAACGCCAACATGAATCTGAGGTACTTCTGTTCTGGGAGCTCCTAGTCTATAAATTGTCCTGACACGTTATCTGATTAAAACACTGGATATCTGTAGGCAAATGCAAATTGAGAACACTTAATCTCCCGGTGTAAAGCTGAAGAAGACAGGGATCAGACGCATCTCTGGGACTTTTAGTGCGAGATATTGTACATTTCTACATAAGGGCTCAGAGGAAATGCAAATATTGCAGAGACTCGTGGCAGGAAGCAGAGCGCAATGTGCTTCACAAAATGCATGAGAAATGAACGACGGTAACTGAATGACTCACACAAATGCCACTAAATAGAGACAATGCATAAATGTTTTAACAACCTTGAACCAATAACAACCCCATCTGAGCAATCTGTAATCACTATGCTGCAAATGTAGTGATTTCAATTATTGGTAAAAAAAACATAACAGCAATAAAATCCTGTTTCTAGAAAAAGCTGTAGGTGTTTTGAGGTATTTAAACATTCACACAGCTTGTGCGACCAGAAAAATGCACAATTCCCAGCAGGACTGCTGGAGACAAGCTCTTGGATTTCACACGCAAGTACCAGACCCAAAAATACACCCCAAAAAACAGCATCCTGGGACACATTTTTTGTCATTAGTTCCAAACTTGATCTGTGTTGCAAAATGCTCTCTAAAAACTGAGCTGTTTAAAGTTTCATGAAAAGGTTGAACTATAGAAAACAGCCAACTTCCAGGACCTCTGTTTTGACATAATGAAAAATGGAAGAAAAATGTAGTCATCTCCAAGGTCTAACTGAATAATTTTGCATGTGATTGTACAGGCGCATGAGGGAAATAGTGGTTGTTGTAGGTTTAATATTAACTTGGAAACTGAAAGAACCATTCATGACACTGCAGAGAGCATTTTAATGGTTATAATTGTGACCATGAGCCAAAAGCTAGAACCCGTGCTGTACAGTACACAAATGCAGAATCAGGATACTAAAGGTGACTGCTACATGCTGTAAGGACCACTGAACCCTAGTCTTCAGGAGCTTTCAGGTGCCTCGTTTTGCATCCGTGCCCCTGTCGTTGTCCGGTCCGGGACACCCATCTGCCGGCCTGTCTTCCTGTCCTCATTGAAATCTGAAATCTGCCCCACGCTCTCTTCCCACACTTCACTGGGTTTTCATTTGCAGATCTGTCGCCGGTCCAACCAGTGCCGCAGCCCTCGCTAGCCTGTGTCTTTCTCTGTGTCCACTGCACACACCCCATGAGAACGGTTCAATCTCAGAACACACCCACACACTTGGAACTCAAGACCCATTGTGGCTTTAGTCCCCATAACAAAGGTTCAATCTCAGAAAACACACACACACACACACACACACACACACATTTGGAACTCAACACCCATTGAGACCTGTCCATATTGGTCCCAATAATAAAGGTGCAATCTCAGAACACACACATTTGGAACACAACACCCAATGACACATGTCCACACTGGTCACCATAATAAAGCTTCGATCTCTGATGACACACATCTGGAACCCAAGATGAGGTGAGTCTGACATAATTGTGTCCGAGAAATTGATCTTTTCCCGTTGCATTAGTCAAGCAGATTAATAGATTCATTTAGTGAGGCTAACTGTTTCCTGAGGGAGGGGTGGATGGATATTGAATCCTTGCGGATGGGGGGGGGGGGGGGGGGTGAGGTCACGATTATGAAAAACAAAGAGAAACAAAGAAACCTGCCCAAGCATCAAGACTAGCTGGAGAGAAATGACAGAATTAGATAAATAAAAAGAGACAGGAGGGAGTTTCTAATTAGAGAAACTACGCAACTTTCTCAGTGCGTAACACATATCAAAGCCTGCATTGTTCAGAGGGACAGGCAAAAGCCTAACAATGGTCATTCTCTTCCTGGGCTACAAGTTGTGAATGCATTCTCTCTGTGTCTACTGTCTATCTGTACATCTGAAGAAAATTTAGAAACACTGGGGTTCATTCCTTATGAGTGAGCTAACCGCCATCACAAGCACTTTGAGTCAAACCCTTACAAACCTCCATTCTTCCTTGGGCTAATGCGAAGACTGTGGCACATAGTGTAATTACAGCATATCGCGCAGAAGAGCCTGATGCGCTAATGCAGCTATACTCAGACCGAAGGTAATTAGCTGCCATTAATGTGTCTGTGTCTCTGGACCAAACAGTGACCGGTGCTGCTGTTTGACCAGCATACAGAGGGGTGCTATGGAGTTCCACACCAGGGTGACGGTGGTGGAGATAAACCTCCCGCTTGTGCTCAGTGGATCAGAAAACACACCCGTCCAGAGACGCTGGGCCACAGTCGTGTCGTCAGCTGCCTAAGACAACTGTAAATATGAAGAGAATGAGAGGGGGAGGGAAGGAGGAGAGAGAGAGAGGGGGAGAAGGAGAGAGAGAGTGTGAGAGAGAGAAGGAGAGAGGGGGGAGAAGGAGAGAGAGACAGGGAGAGAGTGAGAGAGGGAAAGGATTGAGAGAGAAGGAGGAAAGGAGGGATAGGTGCATCTGTATTTACGCCCACCCATCTGCCTGTCTATCAACCAGCTTCTCACCTCCACAAACAGGAAGAGTCCCAACTCCACATCCCAACAAACAGGAAGAATCCCAACTCCACACCCCAACAAACGGCAAGAGTCCCAACTCCACACCCCAACAAACAGGAAGAATCCCAACTCCACACCCCAACAAACAGGAAGAATCCCAACTCCACACCCCAACAAACAGGAAGAATCCCAACTCCACACCCCAACAAACAGGAAGAATCCCAACTCCACACCCCAACAAACAGGGAGTGGTCCATGCTGGTGCAGGAGAGACCCAGTGATAGAGAGCCCCATAAGAGCAGCTATGGAGGAAGCATTGACACCCAACATGACAGCAACGCTAAGCCTTGTGTAGTGCACAGCTAAAAATAAAGTCATGTTGCGAACCACAAAGTTCAAGAACTCTGAACTTTAGAGTGAACTTTAACCTTGTTTGAAGCTGACCTTTTGTAGCACATCAGATCACATCACAGCTTTGTTTGAAGCAGACAGATGTGACTTGCTATTCTATATTATTGCTACAAGTAGTAGTTTGTTGACATTTTGGGATAAACCTGGGATTTTTGGTTTTCCCATGTTGGGTTCACAACTGTTCTATCGCTGCAGCCACCCTACTACTATAACCGCTGTAAAGAGTGTTTTTAAACTGACAGATGGATCCTGGATGGAAGTTTCAACAGCTGGCAACACTCGGTTCTTCTTGATGATTTGTGTAGTCATCGCCGTACTAGCATTGAACCCCACATGTCATTCTTGTCATGTGAAATCCATTGAAGAGCAACACTGACCACACAAGTGCCAGCCTCTGTCCTTCAAGGGACTCTGACACAACACAAGCAGGGGGATGCCCTACGCGCGAGCTAAGGACACGACCAGCGAAGAGTGCGAAGAGGGAGCATGGCAGCTGCATGCTGGGAGTTTGAACACAGCAGAATCAGCCCTGCGATCTATGAATCATCCCAACTATGCACAACCCATCCCCTTCTTCCGCACGATCCCCGGAAAAAAGGGCAGCCTTTCAAAACAATTTAAAACAATAACAACAGTCACAACACCGCACCATGCCACTTTAAGAGCCCTCCCCTTACCCGCCACCCCCCTACCCCACACCGCCTAACATCCCGGCAGCCTAAACGGCCAGCGCAGCTATTAAAAGGACGCTCGCGGTGCTAATTACGCACAGTTCAGCCGCAGACGGTAGAGGGGGATGCTCGGGTGCGATCGCTAACCTTAATTAGAGATGCGGAGTAGGAGCGTCAGCGGGACGGAGGTCTCCTCCGGGCTGCCGGCTGTGTGGAGCGTGGGGCGGGGGGGTGTGCAGACGCGTGCAGGAGCGCTGGTGGTGGTGGTAGTGAGGCTGTCCTCTTGAGGCGT
The DNA here is from genome assembly GCF_963514075.1 of Conger conger. Taxonomy (NCBI): domain Eukaryota; kingdom Metazoa; phylum Chordata; class Actinopteri; order Anguilliformes; family Congridae; genus Conger; species Conger conger. Next base: position 19,398,079 of record NC_083773.1, on the reverse strand, counting down.
CCTGGAATAAAGGAAACTGCATGGGATTTTCACATAATGAGTCTCTCTCTCTCTCTCTCTCTCTCGAGCGCGTTCTCCCCCGGTGCACTCACATTGACAGATCCGTGCTGTCTCTCTCTCTCTCTATCCCTCCCTCCCTCGCTCGCTCACTCACCCTCGTCCGCTCCCTCTCTCCCTCCCTTCGTGAGGCGATTCGGCTTAACTGCAGCCCTGTCGCATTAGGATGTGTCCTCCCAACAAAACAGCCCACGCTCCCTCTCCCTCTCTCTCTCTCTCTCTCACTATCACACTCTCTCTCTCGGACTCTCTCCTTCTGTCTCTTTCTCAGTCTCCTTTCATACTCCAGAGCATCCACCCCCTCCACTCCTCTGCTCTCTCTCTCTCTCTCTCTCTCTCTCTCTCGTCCCCCTGCGCTACACCCACCCCCCCACCTTATACACCCGCCATGCGTTCCCCGGCCCCTGTCCCTTATTCTGAAACACTCACCGTCGCTCTCTCTCTCTCTCTCTCTCTCTTCTGTTCCTGCTCTCCTCTCCTCTCCTCGTTTCTCTGGGAGGAAAATACGATCCGGCTTCTTCCTTCCCTTCTCTTCCGTCTTTGTATTGAGCTACTCCTGTGCCTCTCGGATTAGACTGCGAGCTCTGGTGAATTCCCTGCTCCTCCAATGGGGTCTGTTTTATTCCCCCCCCCCGCTCCCCCTCCCCCCTCATACCCCCTCCCACCCCCCCACTCTCCCTCTCTTGCTCACTCACCTCACTAATGAATTTCTCATGCAACAATATGCACACATCACATCAGAGGACTTCCATGTACCGGGCCCAGGGGTGCTCTGTGTCCTTGTATATTTCAGCTCTTCATAAATCCAAATTCTGCCCTATTAATCAGGTTCAAAAGCATCCTAGCAACACGGGAACCACCTTTTACACGATCGGCACGCATGTACTGTACCTATGTTCACACAATCACGTGTGTACATGCTACGTATTCATCATACACACAGAACGTGCACACAAACATAATGTATGTAATTATGTCCATATATTCTGTGTCTGTGGATGTCTCAGGTAGGAGAAACCAATATTTCACAGCTTCTCAACAACATACAACTGTGGCATCTTAATGATTTCCAGCACTGAGAAACTGGACCAGAAATCGTAAAACTGCCACAGTTATACGACGATGCTTCCCCATTACAGTGCGTGGCTGCCCTGTTATGAAAGTTTGAATTGGTTTAACCCTCTCCAAAAACTGGATGGACTCTTGACCCAAATTATACAAAGTGTACTTTTCTGAGTGGATATTACATGGTTCAACAAAAGCCCAGCGCAAAAATTATATCAAATGAAATATGAGCATTAATTGAAATAATTATTCAAGATGATTCATTTAAACATTAAAATGTAAATATGTACCAGAGCACTGAAAAATAACCAAACACCTAGGGCAAATACGGAATTCTGATTGGCGTCACGTGGGTGTTTTTTTGTATAACCTTGTTACAACAGATCAAACAGGTATGTCTATGATTTTTTTATTCACAGCGAAAATATCCAACACATAACAATGCGTGCAATATACATACTCAGCCATGCATTTGAAATTCATGCATGTAGTCCAGTTATGGCTGACCGGGTGACAAAAATATGTTACTGTAGGCTATATTGCATTGAGTTAGGCTACACTTTGCATTGTTTGAAAGATAACCATGGGAGATGGTACAAACACACCGTTTTTATATTTTTGGTCAATTCACCCTCAAAGGTAAAACTTTGTTTTTTGCTGCCAGTAACTACTTCAGGCTGTTAAGGTAGCTACTGTTTCAGCATGTTGCTATGGTTACATACAGGTTGGTTAAGTTAAAATTGGTTTCTTATTTGGCCCATCCACCTTCATTTTTTTAGCTACACCGGTGCTGGAACTGCCTATATGCAATTTCCACTGAAAAGTTTTTCAATGCTGAAATCGTTTTGGGCTACACATTACACAACTATATCACACAAGTTCGCAAACATAACCAGCTTCTCTGTTTTGTGCTAATGACAGCTAGCTACAACAGGAAATTATTATAGCTGATGGAGAATTTACAAACAACCATTTCAGCTATTCGCTACCATATCAATGTAATTTTACTGTACTTCACAAAACCATGCACAGTTATATCAGATGCCATTTCACTATTTTTAAATGCAAATAGCTTTATTGGAATGACAAAGTTGTGGTTAATAAATACAACCCTGTTTAAATTGTTTCACACTGCTGGCTTTTGATCTCTCCTTGGCAAACTGCAGGCAGTGTATTAATTTAGAACGGTGATTAGGCTTGACTGGGACTACCTGCCAAACATTGAAAGATTATGCAAAAATAACCACCACCTAGCATCCAATCAGAATCGAGTACTCACCAAGACCGCTGTAAAATTCCTAATAACTGTTCAAAGGGTGTTATCTCTTACATACATATCAATATAACATTATTACTCTCTAAACATGCCAACCAATTATGCTGTTTTTGGAGTGCTTTGGCTTAGCATGGTACTATGAAAGTGTTTTAGCATGTTTAAAATATTATGATGCAGACATATTCTATTTTATGCACTACAGATCAAGATGGAAATTGACCATGTATTATTCATTGTCTACATGTAGTGTACTGTATAATGTATACTGCAGATAACCTAACAGAGCCTAATGCCATTTACTGTGCATTGTCTACATGCTGTTTTAATAAGTCACCAATGTTGCATTCACATTTAGACTCCACCTATATTCTTTATATACCATCCATTTATTGAGCTGGATATTTCACTGAATCACACTACAAAACAAGCATTTTTAGTCTCTCTATAACTGTGGCTTAAACTGTCTTTCTGTAATTCAAAAATACAGTTTTGGTGTCTGCGTGAGACTCACAATATCCTTTTAGCATTATCTTTGGGCTGGGGGGATTTATGTCAAGTACGAATGTCGAGGCTGTTACTATTATTTGCTTGTTTGTGATTCATAATAATTTACAGTAAAGCTCTTCTCACTGCAAAACAAATGACTGCCTAAACAAGTGTTTTACTCTTGTAATACAATGTAAGATTTTTTTTCTCTCAAGAAGAAAATATTAGCTTGTTTGAAGTCACTGTTTGCTTGACAAGTGAAATATTCTTATTCCACTGGCAAATTTTGAAATTAATAAATGGTCTTACCTCATTGGCAATATTTTTGTCTTATTTAGCATTTATTTTCTGAAATAAGTACTAAAATACTTTAGATTTATATGTCGGTGTTTGCAGTTCAATTCAAGTTAACTACCAAGCACAAGGGTACACTGGCAGCACCCCACCTGAAAATCCTCCTACAAGCTTGGATTTGTAAGCGCTGTTCCTTAACCACTCTGCTACACTGCTGTGCAATGTTATTTTCGACCCTCTGGTGAATGGACCAATTTAGTAGACAAACCCCCATCCATATCAGGGGTGAGAGTGGGCGAGCGATTATCCAAGGTGCTTAGTCAAATAGTTTCACAGGAATAAGAACATAATTAAAATCGCCGCACCTTTCGGGACAAACAGGATACACAAAGCATTAATTCCAGCTGACATGTGTCCCAGCCATTAATTACAGACTTTTATTGTCCTTTAGACAGTGGTGAACATCCAGCCACCTGCTGAGTCAAACCAAATTTCTCCCCAGCTGAAATTGGGCTAATTCCAGCGTGTTTAAAATGTTTGTCGAAGGAGAATCCCGACTTCCTATAGGTGTCATGGACTCGGCTTGTCAAGCCACCAGTTGAACTGATTGAAAATGACAGCGACATGTTTGGCAGACTGAGGATTTGGGAAGGAGCCTCTTGACAGACATGTTAAACAGCACAATTGAACAGTCCCAGAATTATTAACCCCACAATATGAATGTATGTCTGTGACATAGGACACTTCTTATAGTTAACATAACATTACACATTAAGAAAAGGCCATTAACATGTACCTACTGCTTAATTTGCCTAAAAGCTAAATAGAATCGAACACTGTTTCAAGCCTGGTCTTGAAAACCCCCAGCATACCTACTGTATGTTGCTTGTTGTCATTTTCTTACATAATACAAGTGTCTTGGATGGAGAGTGAAAAATATTATTTGATTTGTATTGACTGACCCCTGCAGTGAAGGATTCAGGATAGTAGTATATGATTCTTGAGATGAGACCAGAGACTCGTGAGACAAATTAATCACAGGGTCGCATGATGGGTGGATCAGGGTTTCAGTCAAAGCTTTTACAGTTTTTCAGATAGTTGCAGAGGTAGTTTGTGCTCTATGGCAGAAGAACAGATACCCATCTTCATTTAATTCTCAAAATAAATAAAGAAGGCCCCTGACCCCACTTTCACAATGTGGCACAATACCCAGGACAGTTATTCATTCAAGCTTTGCACATTTCTTCTGGATGATGTTTTGAAGTCAGTCTCTCAAGATTACCTCCAGTTTCACATGTTATTCACCTTTACACAATCTCATAAATGTCTGCTTTATAGCCCATCTGTCATATGGGGGACTCAGGAAGGATTTCAGCTCCAGATATCATCTGCAACAATGCACACCTATGTGCTGCACACACACACATACACACTTACATACACGCACACTCACATACACACACTCACTCACTCACTCACACACACACACACACACACACACACTTACATACACACATGCACTCACACTCACACACACACACACACACACACACACCTACACACACGCATGCATACACTCACACACATAAATACACACACACTGCATATACATACACAGAATACATTCAAATATGAACACTTACTGTATATAGGATATAGGCCTATGAAGAGTTGCATGTGACCCATACAGCAGAAGTTGTCTTAAGAGGTAGACATAGAGACATGTCAAGTGCTCCAGGAGGACAGCAGAATGAATGAGGATTTAGAGGCAGACTGGGGCTTGTATTACCATAACTGCATTATCTTGTGCAATAAAGTGGAACGGCGACGCAGTAATGCCGGGGGAAAGACGGTGGCCAGGCAGGAAATGGTAGCGGATCTTATCAGAGTTAAATGGCCAAGAAAATGGGCACAGTCAGTTTCAGCGTATGGTGTGCCTCCCGACACTCCGATGCCCGCTATGTTGAGTGCTCACAAAAACACGAGTGAAAGAGACTTTTCAAGTGGCGGAAAATAAATATAAATACATAAAACGGGTTTTACAGACAATAAAGATGTAGAGCAGCTTTCCTGCGTTAGTGTTTCAGGTGCGCGCTACTGGCACTTAGTGGAATTGAAGATCGAGCAGAAATCCGGTAAATGTGAAACTAAATATTCGGCGCATCGGGGTCTGCATGCATTTATTTGATAAATCACAAACAAGCGTGGCTTTGCCGGTCATCTCTTTTTACACTGCGAGGAATCAGAATCATTTTTCAACCACGATCCTCCTGAACAGCTTGCTCCCATAGGATTCCCCATAACTGAAGTTTGCTCCCGAAACCACTCCCCCTCCCTCCCCCACCACCTCTCTAAATGGCTGGCTTTGTCATTCCCCGTCGTCATATTCATTTTCATTTGGACTACTTAACGTCATAACGGCAAGGCAATTTGCCTTTGCTCAGACGGAGGAATGGCCACTCTACTCTGAGGGAAATCGTGCCTGTCTGTATTTGGATGGGTGATGTGATATCTTTTAAGTCCCCCATGCCCCAGCCCCAGCCCGGCCCTGTAATGAATAGTCACTGATACAACCACTGAAGACCTGTCACTGGAGCTACTTGAGGCTCAATGTTCCACAACATTCCCCAAAACAGGAGTCTCCTCTCTCCTCCTTCCTCCGCTCATGAACTTGGGGTGAGGAGAGAGACTTCCTCATCTCCAAAGATACGGCAGGGAAAAGCCCCTGGTGCAAAATCCTGCTATGACCAGCTTAAATTACCAGCAACCAGCTGTTTCAAAACCTAGCTTGATCAGTTTTTTTTCTGCAGGGGCTTTACCACAGTTCTCACTCTCACCTTCCAACTTGCAACTGTTCTCTCTCACTGGCATTTCTCCCAGGCCGTCTTTGAGAAAGAGAAACATTCTCAATGGACCTCCCCTGGTTAAATAAAGGATTAGAAAAAAGACAGATTGAGGTTGGCAGTGTACATAATGTTTAAGGAACTGGGCTTCTGCCCACTGCCGTTGTACACTTGAGCAAGTTACCCAACATGAACCACATCAGTATCCAGCTGTGCAAATGGACTCCATGTAAAGACTCTAAGCTGTGTAAGTTTCTCTGGATATGAGCATCTACCAAATGTTTAAAATGCTAATAGAGTGAATGCTAATGGTTAGCTTGTAGCCTAGTGGCTAAGGTACATGACTGGGACCCGGAAGGTTGGTGGTTCAAGCCCTGGTATAACCACGATAAGATCTGCACAGCTTTTTGTCCCCTGCTTAGTGGAAATCAAGTCAACTGTAAGTTGCTTTAGATAAAAGCATCAGTTAAATAACATATTTAAATTCAAGGTATTATTAGGTATATATGGCTTCTACCCTACATTCTGCTTCATTCAGGAAATATAAGCCTTGCCCTGGTCAAAGAGCCACACAGCTCTGAACTATGAAAAACAGGGAGTGCTTGTGCATTTATGACACAGCTTAAAGAATCAACCGTTTTTGGCAAGGCTTCCAGCCAAGGCTCCAGGCCCAGAACATTTGCTCTTGACTCCCAGAAGGTGGAATCCATCTGTTGGCCGGGGATCAATAGTTGTGATTCCTAATGATGCCTAAAAGCCCTGGAAACCCGAGCGCCCCACTCGGAGTGTCCATGCAGCCCAGCGCTGTCACTGTGAGGAATAGTCCCATGATGCCCTCTCTCTCTCTCCCCGCGTCTTCGCCCTAATGGCCACCGAGCCCAGCCCCGAGAAACCAGGCCAGAAATCTTCAACACCAGATGGGGGACGCAATCTGTTCCTTTACAAAATCCGCTTGCTCGCTGGGGCCAGGCCAGAGAACACATAAAGGATCATAGAATAGCCACAACCCCAGTGGAAATATTTACGGATTTACGGTGGAATACTTCAACGGCATTGTGCATGGTTAAAAGCTTTCCACTCTTGAAGGTCCTGCAGAACCAGTGGCACTTATATAATACACAATGCTTTCATAACGCTTTCATATAGCAATTGACGTACACCATGACCAACAACTGAGTTGACTTCCTGTTTGAAGTAATAGCAAGTAAGAAAATAATAGTTGAGTCCGAAAGGCATCCATTGTGCGTAAGTACTCCTCCAAGAGCAGAATATACAATACAGTGCAGTCTGTAAGTATTTGGACAGCGACACATTTCTTTTTATTGTTTTGGCTTGTTTTCGATTTGAAATGAAACAATGTATATAGAGGGCTATAATATGTACACAGAACATCCCATATGGATGTGAATACCAAAAAATGACAATTTAAATTGTGTCACTGTTAAAATACTTTGGGACTGCACTGCACCTGCTACAGAAGCTCTGCGGAATGTTGGAACCTTGTTGCAGCTTGGTTCTGAAACGGACTACTGTTGGAACCAAAAGGTTCCACTGTGGTATTCTGTGGAACAGTCCTGATGTGCTGTTAATCTGCTGATGATTCAATAGCTAGATAAATCCTAACTGATGTCTGAGTTCAGAAAAGCAATTCAATGACTTGAGACAATGAGATACTTTTAAAAGAGATGAAGTTGTAGTTTTTTTGTTGCATTTTTAAAAACAGTCAAAAAACTGTGGCTGGGTTCACAGACACAGGTTAAGTTTAGCCCTGGACTGAACTTTTGAGTTTTGTATGGAGAATCTTAATCTGTGTCTGTAAAACTGGCCCACTAAATTTAATATTACGTACAGATAAGAAATTCTATTTGATTTATGCCATTTAATGTCCCTGAAAGCTGGGATTTCCTTTTAGCGAGTGGAGTTTATTACCGTAAATAAAGCCACAGCTTTTCTATTGCAGAAATAAATATTCCAAGGAAATAATCCAAATTCAGACATCTTTCTGCTGGAAGGGAAATATTAAGTCAAATAATAACAAATATTTACATTTCTGTTAGATCCATGTTGTGATTGACGAATCATGATCCTTAGCTTGCTGCCTGCTAATACCAGCCCGAGGTGGTTTTAACTTACAAGAACATCAACACCACCTCACTCTGATGGTTAAAGACATAGCCTAACCTGACCTGATGCATCCTCACATCATCCCAGTGATTCATTTAAATGCACACCAACCCTAATCTCACTGGCTGGAGAGATCTGACTACACCAGATTTCATTTTGTTGATACCATGGTGAGCAACATGGTTGTGTATAATGGATCTGCCCTTCCTTTTGAGCTGACCCAGGCGTAATGAGGTGAAATGCCTCTGACTCAGGCGTGCAGCCTCCTGTGTGAACAAAGGGCTGTGATTCATTTTAATAAAGAAGAAGAAAAGCCCTGCAAGTGAACTGCATCCAAAGCAGTTTTTCCCCAATAATATACGTATAATAGATTTTTGCGTCAATGGAAAATAATGATTTCAAACCACGCATCATTATTTTCATTAGAGTATTTTCTGTCTGATCATCAGGAAAAGAATGTAACATTACACTTGGCCATTGCCTGGAAAGAGGCCTTTCATAACTTGAATAGATTTAAAATGCATAATTAGACACAGTCCCATTAAGATGCGAGATACCCGAGAGGGAGGTTCAGCTTTTGTCTGGAGAAGAGCGGAGTGAGTCTGTGCTCTTTTTAAATCGCCAGGCTGATCTTTTTCGGGTTTTGGCGATAACAGCTCCTCAGGAGGTGAAGGATTTGAGAGACGGGAGGAAGCCTTTGAGAGATTTGAGCTGGGTGGGAGGGGGGATGGCGGATGCCACACAGCCCAGCTCTGCATAATCATATTCATATGCCTGCTAAACTCACAAAGGACGAGTGTGCGATCTTAAGTGAGATATAAGCCATGAAAACGGCAGATAATTCAGCCGGCTCCTGCGATTGAGAGGGCTCACTCTCAGAGTTCAGATCAGCTCCGAGCGCAGCTCTGGAGTGCACTGAACGGGCATCCGCAGAACTAATAGCCCATTAGACGCATAATTAATCTGTCTAGAGGAAATCATTGACATAGACACACACACACACACACACACATGCGCACAGGTGTACACATGCACACACGCACAGGTGTGCACACATACACATACACACAAAATCAAACAGACACACGCACAGATGCACACACACACACAAACATTAGCACATGAACACACACACACAGGTGTATACACACACACACACACACACACACACACACACACACAAACAAACAGACACACGCACACATACACACACACACACACACACACACACACACACACACACACAGTTGTGAACACAGGCATGTACACAGAGGTGTGTGTACAGCAAAAATGGAAAAGGAAAATTGTAGGAAAAGCTCCATCGTTGCTGAAACTGGATCCCGTGGAAAGCATCGCAGGCCGACCTCATTTCCTGCTCTCTGCCTCCACACGGGCGATCGATGCATGCGCTCTCCCTCTCTCTCTCTCTCCCCTTTTCTGGGCGCCTAAACAATTAGCATTTAAATGAGCGGAGCTCTCAGACACCTTTGGCTTGCGGCCCAACTCTGAAAAGCCCTGCCCGCTGGGACACAGACACGTCGGTGGGAATCTGACGGACGACCCTCCGGCCCCCCCGCCCCGGAGGAGCCGCCGGACCGGGCCTGCGGGGCTGGATGTCAGCTCCGCGTGACGGACGCCGTCTCGTCAGCGGCCTCGTGTAGGGCCAGCCGATAAGAGCTCCTCTGTCAAACACCTGCCCCCCCCGTCCCCCACACACAGAGCCAGGTGTCTGCCAGGCATTAGACATGACAGCCAGTCACAGCGCAGCCGGCAGCTGGGCCTCTAATCCACGGACACCTCTCCCAGCCTGGCTCAGCCTTTCTCCGGGACGCCAGCGCAGGGCGCTGCCAGTTACTATGGCGATACGAAGCCACGGGCTGTTGGTTTCAGCCCCGAAGGAAAGGCGCCACCCTCCCGGTAAATGTCAGAGAAAACAAGTGATAACAATTACTCTCGAAGGGGAAAATCCGGTGAGAAAAATCAAACTAGTGTTTTATGATGTGTGTCAAGTACTTATACCCATGAATGAGCATTGAAAACTGACATACAGTATAGGGAGTTAGGAGGAAATGCAAAAACCTCCTCACACTGCAGTAGCTTTAGATCAGGAATAGCTCCCTTATGAATTAATACACCAAGAAACATAGGAGAGAAAAATCAGGAGAAAATATCAAGGAGCCCTCCATGAGTACCAAATTTGAGTAACCTATGTTTGCTTTTGATCATAATTTTTTTTCCACCTTTCCACCATTTTCCAAGAAATTGAGTGAGGCACAAAATAAAAGAATATAAATACCCATGTTTACGTTTACCCACGTTGAAGTGCAATAATGACAGGTATAGATAAGTACCAGACTTATTCTATATTCAATCACAATGTCCATCACAAAGATCTAAAAATCCCTGACAATGCGATGAGAAGATGGAACAACAGTCCCGGAACACAATGTGCGATCAGGGAAGCTCCAGAGCCCAGCGCTGCCCGTGATGTTGCCATCTGGAGAGAGGGCATATGGGGGAACGCAGCGGGGCTGCCCGGGCCGCATGGTGAGTGGGTACGGACCGGCGGGCTCCCGTGCCAGCGCAGCGCCCTGCCACAGAGCCGCAGGGCCGCCTGCCGGCTGCCATCTTGTCTAATTAGACGTGCTGAAGTCTGCACGCGACGGACAAAACCATACGGTCAGAGCGCCGCCATTACCATGTCTACAGGAGTCTGATACTCTCAGAGAGAGAGGCATGAAAAGTACAAACGCTTGTCACTGAGACAGTACCCGATAGGTACTGTACATAAAATTGTACCCCAAGCCAGCAATATTGTACCCTTTTTGCTTGGAAAACATAATAATTTATACCCAAAGAGAACATTAATGTACTTTCAGGGTACATTTGGGAAATTGGATTCTTGAATAACAAAAATGTACCTCCACTGGCACTGTATTTCTGAGGGTGTACACCTTGGAGCCCAGACTTTAGACTGTTTATTTCTTTACTCACCACTTTAAATCCTCCCTGATAGCAGCATACTCATTCTTTCTTTCTTCTTTCTCTCTTTCTGCTCTCGCTCCATGGGCAGGCTTTCCGATATCGCACTTCCAGCCACTCAGCTCAGAGATGGACCTGAATCAGCTGTCAAACCCATCTGCCAATCAAACGCGTGGTCTGCCAATTGGCTTGATCTGCTGTGCGTCTGCCTATCAAGAAACAGAGAGAAACTGCTTCAAGGATTTGCAACAAAGTTTTAGTTTAATCCCGGCCGTTGTATCGACGCAGTTTCTGTCGATGGCAGCTCTGAACAACGTGCTGGTACATAACTTAATAATTTAAATAAGAGATACAGGAATCAATGCCATATGAAACACTGGAATCAATGCAAATTTATGTTTGTTTTTGTGAGACTTCCTCCTTGTGAGGAATAATGCATTCACAGATCAATTGGAATATTGCAATTTGCCACAAGGGCTTCGATCACAGGCAAAAAGATATTACCTACAGGATGCGTTTTTACAAAACAAATTGCATTAAATGTTATCGTGCAGTTTGCCTCCCTCTAAAAGTTAGAAGCCTGAGGAAAAGGGACGGAGATTAAAAAGAGAAATCAAACCGGTGTTTACTATTGATCGCAGGAATGAGCAAAGCAGGGGGGAAAATGGGTAATTTATTGCGTGCAGATGGCTGCATATGTAATTTGAGTCTGATTAATACACAGACTGGGGCTGTCTATCAAAATGGCTGTCAAATTATGACAGCTGAGGGGTGTTGTCTCAAGATCCACAACAGATGAGCCCCCCCCCCTCTCCCCCCCTCTCCCCTGCCCCAAGGCCATCGTAGATGGGTCCCTAAGGACAGGACCCATTAAATCCCATTATCCGGACAGAGGGAATACAGAGGGGCAGTACCATTGATCTGTCAGAAAGGGGGTGAGGGGTGGAGAATGTTGTCACCTGCCTAATCAGGCGGACCATCATCTTGGGGGGTTGTCCCTCTGGTGAAAGGGGTCAAGGTGGTCCCGCAGCAAGGCAGGGGTTGGCGAAGAGCGGCGTGTTCACGCGTGTATCCGCGCGTCCCTGTGTCCGTTGTGAAAGCAGCCCCTCTCCGTTCTGTTCGCGGAGAGAAAGGGTTTACTTTCTGTGTAGATCCCCTGCAGTCCCAGGAGATGAAAGAAACTGCTAATGCTGCAACTCTGAGCCAGAGGAAGAAGAAATCAGCCCTACTCGCGGGCTAAACACCACAGAACCACGATGTCAGGATAAAAGACTTGATCACAGTGACAAATACCAAATCTGACAGAGGCGTGATAACAGGCGTCTCAGCCTGGCGGGGCTTTCTAAGCAGCACGGCATTTTCCCTGACAGCACAGCTTTAGAATTTAATGAGGAACAGTAATGGAATTATTGATCATATCAAGGCATCTCAATTAAAACATTTAACATGTCTTTATCAGATCTGAGGTATAAATTGTTCATAGCGGTAAAATATGGCTTATGAAGTTTGAATCAGACAGCAGACTCGTGTTGGGTAAGCACATAAGATGCGAAGAGAGCGACGTAAAGCAATAGTGTGAAGATAAATATGAGGCAGAGAGAGAGAGAAAGAGAGTGAGAGAGAACGTAAGAAGCTCTTTTAACAATTGCTCCTGAAAAAGAGAAGAGCTAGAGAGGAATTAGGTAGGGCAAACGAAGCACAAGATCAAGCAGATTTTGTTCCACAGCTTCAAACCCCTCCCCCCCCCCCCCTTCCCGGTCTACGTCACAGACGACACCACCTATCGCGCACCTGTGCTTTTATGCCTGTGGTTTCATGCTGCTACAGGGCTTATAAAAAGCCCAAACCACTCTCAGCCTTTACAAAACCATAACTACAGCATCATTTCCATCATTTTTTCATTTTATTTTTTACATATGGCAAGTACGTTTATCCCCTATTATGCACAGACTCAAAGCTCTCAGACTCCCACTGCAGCAATGGTACACAGTCACTGACCTCTGTAGTCTGATAAAAGCAGAGAAATTTACCTTGTTGCCCTAGTGTCGTCCTTCCCTCAAAATGTACGGCAGGTATGCTCAGCAAAGTTCAAGCCCTCTGTGAACCCCCTCATTTATTGGGATGAGGTGTTCCCTAACCTCAATGGAAGTTAACAGGAAGTCTTCCATTAACTTGACTGCCACTTTGACAAATTAACATGACTCCTGGTTTGACAAAGCAGCGGCTAATCCACTACATGGTGGTGTTGTCTGGTGGGAAAAAGACATTTTAAAAAAATGAATAAGAACAAGAGAGACTCTTGGTAAATGGCAGGCATTTATATAGCGCCATTTTCCAAAGCGCTGTACAATTGATGCTTCTCCATTCACCCATTCATACACACACTCACACACCGATGGTGATTGGCTGCCATGCAAGGCCCCGACCAGCTCGTCAGGAGCATTTGGGTGTTAGGTGTCTTGCTCAGGGACACTTCGACACAGCCCGGGCAGGGGATCGAACCGGCAACCCTCCGACTGCCAGACGACTGCTCTTATTGCCTGAGCCATGTCGCGACTCTTATCATGTTTGTCTCATTGATGACCTTTCATCTTGCCCATTAGCTGGTTAGACACAAAGCACTTACCTTTTTCCTTTAAACATCCGTCTTTAACCAATTTCCACAATTGAAGAGTAACTTGAAAAGGCAAAGAACAAGCTTGTTCAAATACATACACTGCACCAATTGTAACCGAAACCTTATATTCTTCATATGCACTAGGTAATCAATTTTTGAAGTTCAGGGATACTGAAATCTGGCCCTGAAGGTCAGCAGCCCTGCTGGTTTACAGATAGTCTGATAGTCCGGACTAGATATGTCACTGATTAGCCTGAGATTACACTCACCAGGTGCCTCAGGTTTAAATCAGCCCCTGATTAGAAGGGGAAAAAACAGCAGTACGACTGATGTCGAGGGCCAGATCTGATTGTCCCTGTTGAAGTTCTTCACTCTGGCTCCCTCTGTAGGCAGCAAACAGAACTCCCCGGTTCCTCCAGAAGTGAGATTGAGAGTCGGTTTTCCTCATGATAAACAACAGAAAGACACAGATCTGGCATCCCACCTACAATTCAGATCCATGGCTTTCAAGCTAGCAGGACGACAGCCACTGAGGCACACACTACTTATATTAGCTCAATTGGAAACCAAAGGCTTTGTCATTTAGTGAGACCAATGACAGAGCTGGTGACATAATGGAGAATGATATGGCCAAACGGCACAACAAAGGGGAAAGGTAAATACCCAATCTACCCATAATGCCTTCAACTCAGGGGGCAATGCATCACTGCAGGACAGGCAGATGAAGCTCTATTAGCCAGCAGGAGATCCCCTGATAGTCATTTATTGTGATCAGGAAGCTGCTGGACTCTCAGTTTAATAAGCCCACTTACTTATTTCACTGAAGTAAAACAAGATGGAACGGACAGGCAATTAAAACCCATGAATCATCCTACATGGAGAGTGATATATTTTTGGGTGGCATGGTAAGGATGAAGAGGTATGGCCCACCATGGATTTTGTGATTGAACAGAACAGCCAACAGTCAATGTGCAGCTCAATACGCACCATTTCCCCGTTTTTTGCCTGTAAACATGTGAATTTGCACATCGCCTAACAGATGGATAAAATAGATGTAGGTTGTAATAAATTGACTGGATGTAGATGTAGATGTATTAGATGTAGCCGTAGTAGTAGCAGTCGTAGTAGTCGGCAGCAGCAGCAGTAATAATTAGTGCATAGTATTATTAGTAGTGGTTTTAGTAATTGTCATTATTATTATATCTTGTCTGTTTTCATCACAGCTCAGCACTGAGACTGAGGAGTGAAGCAAACATAACTCTATTGGTGTTAGTGGGCCAATAGTAAGGCCAATCTTCCCTCTGGCGAAAAGCTCTGTCCCAGTGTAGTGATGGGGACACTGTGCCATAGGAGACTTTTGGACGTGATGTTATGTGATGTTAAACTGAGGTCCTGAATGTTGTCATTAAAGATCAGACAACGTTTATTGCAAAGAGTAGAGGGTTCCCTGGTGTGCTGGTTAAATTCCCAACCTGGCTATCTCAACCTGCAACCTAATCATTTCCACTTAATTTGTGAAAATTGTTCTCTCCTTCTCCACCTCAGCTGATGAGTGGTGACCGCTCGGCACAAAATGGCTGTTAGTCATCACCTAGATGGGAGTTACACATTGGTGGCGGTTCAGGAGACTTTCCCCCTCATCAATGTAGAGCGCTTTCAGTTTGAGAAAACCGCTATTCAAATACAAGCCATTATCTGTTCCTCACTGGCCATGTTACCTCAGGCATGATTAACTCAGGTCCCTCAGCATCTTTTGTCTGAGGAAACAACAAGCAACAATGCTCGTAATTAAATGCACATCTGAAAGGTTAATAAAAGTTCATTGTTAAACCCAGTGATAAATTAGAGTGTGTTTGTTTTTCCCCAAACCACCGTATCCCTTGAACAGATGCATTAGTATTGCTCAGAGAGTTCTTCTCGCCTCCTCGGAGAGTAGTGGAGGATGATGGGTAATTGAATGTTTACCAACTGGGAGCCTGGTGAGCTTGACAGCGATGTCGCCGTGTGCAGGAATTGGAGGGGTGGGCAGCCACTCTTTTTGACATGAGAGCTCATTACTGTCCATGGACATCTGCCTGTGGAGGAGGGGGCAGTTCATTAAGACACACTCTCACCCACCCCTGGGGATTGATCCGTGACAGTTTGGGAGAGGGTGAGGAGCAATGGCTCTGACTGGACTAGTGAGACCCCCCCAGGATAGTAACCACTTCCTTTTCCAGAGACGAGTCTGAGGTCATTGGCTCTCTTTCTCTGTCTGACTGTCTGTCTGTCTGTCTCGATCGGCCTCTCTCTCTCACTCTCTCTCTCTGTCCCCTTCTCTCTCTCCCTCTCACCACCCTCACTCTTGCTCTATCCCCCGCTCTCTCTCTCTCTCCCTGGTCAGATACTTTGGGATGAGATAAATGATTTAAGGGGAGCTAAGTGATAAAGGCTTTGGCTTTTAAGAGCACACCCCATGCTAAGCAGGGCCATCTGCATTAGTGCATCCTCCCTGATAAATGAGCAGATGATGAAAAATATGTGCCCAGATATCTCCTCATTGGACAATGAATCATCCAGCCTGGCAAAGCCAGGCTCATAGAAGACATGATAAAGTGGATGAGCTGTTAATTCTATCTCATGCTCGGACTATGTTTCGTCTGTGTAGATAATTTAATTGTCCACTAGCCCAGGGTAAAGGGCAGTGGTTTTGTATTTTAGAATTGTTTATACCACGGCACTGAAAAATAACCTACCACCTAGGGCAAATACGGCATTCTGATAGGCCGAAGCGTGTCACATGGGTGTGCATTATTTTCGTATTACCTTTCTAACGAGAACACATAGAACAGGCAGAATATTTTCACAGCTGAAATATCCAACAGATACCAGCTAGTTAATTGCCTAACATTTTATTTCCTTTCGGCGATGGTGAGCTAGTGAACTTTTCTTTGGCGATGATGCAGTTGGCTTTTAGTTGCAGCAGGCAAATGTATTTCTCAGCAACAGGCACTTTTCTATGTCAGGTTATTGCAGCATTATGCAGAATAAAACTTCAAGTCTGTGCATGTGGTCACCATGGGATACACTATATTAATCTGATTACAGTCCAAAAGTCGCAAGGTTGAGCAGTGCATGCATTTCAAATATTATTTCTCTTTATGTATATATTTTTTAACACTTGTGTAGTTCACCTATGTGCCATTCATTGAACTTGACCATTTGACAGATCTTTACTTCATTAAAATAGAGTCTTACAGGCATATCATATAGCAAGGGACCTCACCTGCCATCTGGCAAACAGCATTTCTTCTCAACAGCTCAAGGTTTATAGATATTCAATCATGTAGTTAATTGGTTTGACTGTGGTTATAGATTTTAAAGTTCATTTGGAACAAAACAAGACTGAGCCAACCTTTATCATGTCAATTGAATTTAAATTTGGTGCACTCATATTTTGTCATTTTTAAATAGGGATTTCTAACTTCATACAGCATAATACTCAAATAAAAGTTTATAACAAGATTAGTACAATACAAACGTATGTCCTTGAAAAAAAGTAATGCATTATTTAGGATGGATGATCTTATGTCCTTATTTCCAAGATAAACACAGTCAGTAATCCATCTTCTCATTATTGCAGTGTTTGCCAATTGATACACTGTTCATCTAACATACAAATATTCAACAAACACATCAGGATTATGTATTTATATATCGTGTTGCTATTGTTGATATGGTAGCATATAGTTAAATAATTTCAAATCTTTGACATAATACCAGTGTGTTTTAGATGACAAAAATCTGTTGCAGTGAAATATTTTATAAACTTTTATGATTATTATTATTTGAATCTCCATTGTAATGTTGGCTTCAGCATAGTAGAATGCTGTGCATAATTCTTGTGATTCAGAACCGAGACCTGTCTCGTTTACAGGGGACAAACATAAATCAGCAGGTCTTAGGAGGATAGGTGTTTGGCTAGTTCATGTTCCACTACAGTATATTCAGTATAGGGACAGTTTATATCTGTTCAAGTTATCAAGGCCAATACGTACCCACAAATGGCCAAGACATTCCTCATTCCTCCCAGTCATCGTAAGTGTCAAAAGCATGGAAAAGCTGGCCCGTTGTTTTGCCTTACAGAATGAGAAAAAAATCAGAGATGGAGTACTGCAAAAAAAATAAAAAAAATAAAATAAAAATAATAATTATATATATATATATATATATATATATATATATATATATATATATATATATATATATAATAAATACTGCACTGCAGTCCCTCCGCTGTCAGGTGCAACCAACGGCTGGTGTGCAACTGCCCTTAGCTGATCACAGCTTCTGAGGCTATTAGCAGCATTAGCAACAGTAGGCTGGAATTACAAATGAAAGATGTTTGCCTTTAAGCCAATTAAAAACCAATCCATAGTGACAAGGCCTACGTCTTCAGACCAACACCAGTGTGGACTACAGTTTTTCTGCACTTGTACCATCCAAAAAACCTGTCTCTGTGCCTGCTTTGTCAATACAGGGCCCTTTTCCGGATACTTAACTTTTTAAGTGAAGGAATCGAAAATGCGAAGGTCGAGAAATGGATTTCAGCTCCTCTCAGCAGTGTGCTTTTTTGCCATAGCAATTTGACTTGCAGAGTACAAATAATTGTCTTAGCAACCATTTAAAAAAGATAGATTAAATTAAATTAAATTCACTGATGACACAGCCTTGGTGAATGTTTTAAATGTTAATGAGAATAACCATGCCGATGCCTTGGGTTGGGGCCTTTTAAAGTGGTGTGATAAATCATAGCCAGAGTCTAATGCAATGGGAAGCAAAACACAATGCTGTAATTGCGTGAGGAATCTACTCTCATAACTAATCTTGGGTCAAAGCATTTAAACCACCGTTGGTGGTAAATCATTTGAGACCATTTCTGATAGATCTAGTTCTTGGGCACAGAGTTTGACAGAAGTCTAAGAAAACATAACCCTTCAAAAATTTTACAGCATACTGCAATGCACAAAGGCCACTTGTGCAAATCATTTCTGCCACTGCTTGCAGGATGTCATTTTATTTACAGCCTGTGAGATTGCGCAACCGGGCCAAAAAATATATCCTATATGAACCCTGTGAAACACACAATTACTCAGCAATCCACACATAAATAAACCGTGTAAACAATAGGACATATGCAATTTATGCATCCCTTTCAAACATGTTGATGTCATTTTCATAGCTCCTTTTAATCAGTCAAATCATTTCTGAATGTAACAAATATTTTTTTGTTGCTCAGTGGAGTCATTGTCACTGATTTTGCAATGCTTCTGAAAAATGTTCCATCAAGGGTAAACATGATCCAAAATTCAACAATATACTGTTGTTTTTGGAACATACAATGGTATATCAACTGTAAATATTCTTGTACATATTTGTAATAACGTTGTGTCTGAAAAAATAAATACATTTCATTAAAAAGAGTAAATAAAGCTGCGAAAATATTGCACATAAATCTTAACCATTGAAGTAATGCATGATCTCATTATTACCCTAGCTAATTAACCCTTTAAGGAGTGAGTTCACATATGTGATTAGAATGTTAATCTTAATTCTAATGCTGATGCAACTGAACATTCTAATATTGATGCAACTGAACATGCTAATGCTATTGCAACTGAACATTCTAATGCTGATGCAATTGAACATTCTAATGGTGATGTAACAACATTCTAATACTGATGCAACTGAACATTCTAATGCTGATGTAACAATCACTACTGGTGAATTGAAGCAATAGAGTTTTAGAACACTGACTTGAACTTTGGAGAAAAAAAAAAAGTGAAACAAAAAACCCCTACTCATCAAAAGGGTTAGTTCCTTTGGGCTTGGCAGAATGACAGGATGCCCCCCAGTGACAGAGGCCCCACAGTGACAGGGGCCTACAGTGACAGGGGCCCACAGTGACAGGGGCCCACGGTGCTGGTGGCTGTGCCTGGCCTGGCACCTCCATTCATCAGCTCTGATCAAAACCAGCCGGTGATTTACGGCACAGCCGTCTGGGAGGGGGCATGATTTGTACGGCTCTCAGTAAGTCTGTGAGGGTCTGATGGATAGGTCTGCTCTCATAGAGTGATGCATTAGGCTGCCTGTGCCTTTCAGGGGGTAACGTTGTCAGGGGAGATCAATTCTTTTGGTCAAAATGGGGGAGAGGAGGCAGTGGTACACTCTCAGAAATAAAAGTACAAAAAGTGCCGCAAAAGGTACAAATGCTAGTCACTGGGGCGGTACCCTATAGATAAATTAAATTGTACCTCTAGCCAGCAATATAATTCTTTTTTTTTTTTTGCTTGGAAAACATACTCATTGGTATTCAAAGAGAATAAGACCATGACTTTATTAGGGTGTAAGGTTGTGGGTCACCTCCAGCCTGACCTGTTGCGGGTCCTGATGTCACGCGGGGCGTCTCGGTCATCGCTACAGTCACCGCTCTCTGCTTCGACAGCTCGTCAGCGATCGCCTCCATTGCATCTCCCCCGGCTGCCGTCGCCAGGGGAAACGGGGGCCCCGCCCGCAGCCAGAGCTGAGCAAGCAATGACTCAGGCGCTGCTGGCATCTTGTGAGGCCCCGTGTTAGCGTGTACCCTGCGGTGCTGCGCTAGCGCTCGCCGCAGCCCTCCCGCAACACGCGTGTGCCGCGAGCGAGGCTCTCCGGGGAGGCTGACAGGAACCCCTGCCGCATGACGCTAACACGCTAACACGTTTATAACGCCACGGCGCCTCCAGGGTAACTCTTCCCCTCAGGCACGCCACGAGGTCTCTCATTACACAACCGCTGTACTTCGGCTCTGCTCGCTCGTAGAAGTGTTGTTGTTAGTAGCAGTAGTACAGTTGTTGTAGTAGTAGTAGTAGTAAGGATCCAGTATTTCTAGTTTTTGGAAAGGGGTCCCAATGCAGCCAGAGCTGACCACTACCACACTCCTATCCCTCACCTATCCCTGGAGGAGAACAGCATCCCTGTGTCCATGTTACACACCTGATATCTTTTCCGAATCTACACATCCCTCATTGTTCAATATTGCCTTTGGAAACAATAAAACCTTCATTTTCTTAATGGCGTCCATTGCCACCTAGGGAATCTTGAGACTGTTGTGAGCTGAACTTGTGGGCTAACGCTGTAGTTAATGCACAAATTCAGGGCTCATTAATACCTTTGCCCTTTCATCACTAATATGCATCAATGCACTGGATGTATAATGTCCCTACAATTGTACTCTGGTATTTTAATGGTTAACCATCGCTGTTCCTTTAAGACTATGTAGACAGCTTTATTTAGTTAAAGTCTTACTTTGGAAAATATATGAAATATGTAATGGAATAAGTCAGTTGTGTGATTATCAATGCCCTGAAACAGAAAGAAAAGCTCACCAAAGTGACCTCTAAAACCATACAAAATATTTTATTTGAAAATGTTTTCCCAGATATAATAAGAAAAATAAGTGCCAATACCCTGAGGCAGATGGCTTTGGAAAACAATAACAATAACAAATAACTTTAGAATTAATTAGACTAGTTGTTTGAGAGTGCATTTCTGCCGCGTTGGCTGCCCTGTCTCTGTAGCTGTACTGTTGTGACCTGTAGATTAGTTTCTCTTACAGTAAAGGAAGATTCCACCATTCTGATGCCAAATGCCAAATGCCAAATGCCAAATGCCAATAATGTAATGTAATGTAATGATGCAGCTGCTTCCTCCCTTCTACCCCATACACTGCAAGTATATTCCACAGAATTCAAAGGATGAATTCCAGCATTCAGAGATACTTTTTCTCATAAAATAACGGTTATGGATGCCCAGACTTTTCCGCTGCCCTCTATAATTTATAAAAGCGATCATCACACATTTGTTAGTATTTTTCAATCACTTACATGAGGCAATTTTTCACTCCAAGCTGTTATCTTTTTCATCTACCATGAATAGAGAATGGTTGACCCCAATGGACATGCTCTGCCAGTAGGAGCGGACAGCCTGGTGGAATATGAGATCAATGAAAACTTTTCCCTGCCAAAGCGCTGATGCGGGAAGGAATCTTTGGGGCAAGCTGCTTTGTGCTTTCCAAAAGGTACCTTAATATCAAAGGCTTTCAATCGGCCTTTGATGAGAATTAATATGTCACTGGAGAGGGAGAGAGAGAAAGACATTGATGATTCAGTTCTGCATTCTCTGTGTGTGCGTGTGTATGCGTGTGTGTGTGTGTGTGTGTGCATGTGTGTGTCTGTGTGTGTGTGTATGTGTGTGTGTGTGTGTGCATGTGTGTGTCTGTGTGTGTGTGTATGTGTGTGTGTGTGTGTGTGTGTGTGTGTGTGTGAAAAATTGCTCTTATGCAAACTGTTATTGGGACTCAGCGAAATGCCCCCTACCCAGAGTTCTCTCAGGCGCTTTGTAAAGACATGTAAGTGGAAAATCTGAAGGGCTAAAGCTCTGGACCAGCATCAGATGAACCCCCCCAACGCCAGGCCTGTCCTCCCCTCTCATATGGAGCCGCTCGTCTGGTCCTACCAAACGAGGTGCTGCAGTAAAAATAACCCTCATTTACGGTCATATAGTATGAGAATAATTATCAGAAGCTGTACAGTATGTGATAATTAGTCACTTTTCTGTCCCTCTGGCCACACCCTCTCCTCTTCCTCCTCCTGTTGTGTTAATCTCCTCCTCTGAAAATGTAACTGCTTTATGTAATTCCCTCAGCATTTTAATTGAATATATATATATATATATGTTTATATATATAATTTTAGTAGAAGAGGAAAGGAGAAAACATGGAGGACGGATTCAGACAGAAGGACAAATGGACAGGACAAACATAAACAGGTTCAACATAGAGTCAGGAGTAAATTAGAATAAAGCAAGTCAATAATCCATGTTAAATTCATAAAGTATTTGACAACAGTAAACTATGGGGGGCATCAACATGTGCAGTTTTTTTCCATGTCTATTCCAAAACTAATGTCTTCCCCACATCATCTCCATTTTCCCTCCCCACACTGACAATCCTGTATTCAGTTACCCGCGACGCAGCCCACCAGAGTAATCCCAGACAAACAACTCACTGTTATGAATAAATAATGGCTGCACTTTGCCCAAAGAAGAATTGAGTCAGTCTTGAGACTATTTACAATTGCAAATTACAATTGAATCATTTTGGCTGATGATTTTATCCAAAGCGACTTGCGGTATAAAAGAGCTCACAGGTGCTAGAGATATGTACAATTATATACATAAGTACTACTGTTAATGTGCATGCTTTAAAACATACAAATGTTGCCATTTATTTAAAGATTTTTAAAAATGTGTCATTAATTCAGATATGATCCTGTAACCATCACTGGAGTCACACTGACGGTCAAATAATAATATATAATATAAGGAGATTCATATAAAGGTTCTATAAAAACAATGAGCAATACTGTACTCTTTCAAGGAAAGATGAATTTCATTATTATTCACTGGAGTGTATTTACACGCGATCAACACTGAGAACATTGTTGCTTTATCATTGTTTTTATCAAGGAGAGATGAAACGAAACATCTCTCTGGGTAGCACTGCCGCCTCACAGCAAGGAGGTCCTGGGTACGAATCCCCATCAGCCGGGACCTCTCTGTGTGGAGTTTGCATGTTCTCCCTGTGTCTGCGTGGGTTTCCTCCGGGTACTCTGGTTTCCTCCCACAGTCCAAAGACATGCAGGTCAGGCTGATTGGAGAGTCTAAATTGCCCGTAGGTATGAGTGTTTGAGTGAATGGTGTGTGTGCCCTGCGATGGACTGGCGACCTGTCCAGGGTGTATTCCTGCCTTTCGCCCAATGTATGCTGGGATAGGCTCCAGCCCCCCTGCGACCCTGTTCAGGATAAGCGGGTTAAGATAATGGATGGATGGATGGATGGATGGATTTAGTCAGGCTTTATCATTTTATGGCATACATGATATTGAGACGGGTGCGTGGGGGTTGGACCCAAAATGCACGACTCAGAAACAATAGTAATATAAAGACCTCTCAGGGCTTTATTCGGGACGAATCCCAGGAGCGTAGTCAAAACAAGCAAAGTCCATACACGTAGATCCAGCCAAACAAATAGTAAACAAACAAAAGGCACGATGCCGAGGGAAGAGGCAAACTCGTGGTCGGTAGATGTGCAGGAAGGTCCGGTAGCAGGAGAGCTGTCAGCGGGGCAGATGAACAGACGGACGGCAGGCAGAGGCGTAGTCGTGGGCGAAGCGGGAGTCGAAACCATGAAACAATCAGCGAAGCAAAAGTACAAAGACGGTAGGCGAGGACGTGGTCAAAAAACAAACGATGGTCACAAAACAGAAATCAATAATCAATGGTCGGTAACAGGCTTGGATCGTAACGTGTAATCAAAACAGTAAATGCTCAAGAGTTGCGTGGTAAACAGAGGCAGACAATTTCGCGAAGAACAGTTGCGCGACTGGGCTATAAATGCGGGTGTAGACAGGTGTAGACAATTAGTTAGAGTGTAGCAAGGAAATGGAAAACAGGTGCGATGGATGACAAGTTTAACAAGGAGATTAGTAATCGTTAGTAATAAATCTATCCTGCCCTAGCATTAGTAAATTAGTAAATGACATGCACGAGAAACGTAAGGTAACATGAACACATGATTAGTTTGTTAGTTTCTACCCAATCCTGATCTAGCGTTAGTAGTTTTAGTAAATAGACAAATGGAAACAATTAGGGTGTGAATGACAGAAGGAGAGAGAGAGAAAAGGCGGAAAGCAAGGTTTGCGGAAAGACATGTAAAAGTGTATGCATAAACAACGACCAGTTAACGTAACAATAAACATAAATCAAAACATAACACAAAGCGAAACTAAGACGATAACCAATCAACATAACAAGGTAATATAATCGTATGAAACATAACTAGACATGACAAGAAAATAAATCGTAATGAAACATAACTAAACAACATGACGAACCTAGACTAACATAATACATGATAAGACACTACGTGACTAAAACAACATGAATAAACATAAAACATGGCGAGACAGACCTGAAACGTGACAGATATGATACATCAATTATGATGTTGAAGGCTTGACAGTCTATGCAGTTGGGGGACCAATGAAATTTGAATTTGAAATCAAGAACCTTAATGGGGCCATGAAATTGTCATCGATTCAAGTTATTCTCACAACCATAAAGTGCTTACAGTAAGTACTGAAAATATTTTTATTGTTGTAATTAAGCGACTAATAGGCTTATCAGCACTAACGATCTCTACGATGTGCCATCATCTAATTTTAATGCCGGTCTAAGTTAACACCATGGTCCAGTCACAAGTCACAATAGATATGGATGAAGTACAATTTAAACATGAGATACTTGAAAGTCTGAATACAAATTGTTTGTCCATTTTATAATATAAAATAATATAAAAAAATATATTTATAATATAAAATCTAGAGGTAGAGATTAGATTCAATAAGATTTCAGTCTATATGGGGCACTGTATTGCTCAGTTAATAGAACATACAGTGGAGTGGAGACTGAAGACCAGTTTTGAGAGTGAATAGCTGTTTATACTCTCAGGCACAGGTATCAGACTCCAGTCCTGGAGGGCTGCCTTGTCTGTTGGTTTTTGGGCGGAACTCTCGGTGGCTCATCTACCAGTGGTTCATTTAAGCTGTTGATTGGGTAAATAATCCACACACCTTGTTCCCAATGCCTTAATTGGCACCACATTGAAAGGAAAGCTGAAAAAAAACCAGCACACACTGCGGCCCCCTGGGAACTCAGTCTGACACCCCTGCTCTAAAGAAAATCTGTTCTCTGTGAAGTGGTTTGGACTGGGTATTTTATTGCTCAAATGTGGGCGGCTCTATGTTAGGCTAATGTTCCAGCCGTCTGTAGAAGCCCCCCCACACACCACCCCCACCCCCTGTTAATTGTGCCTACTGTACACATGCTGACATTGTCTGGGAGAACGCATAATTATTTTTGCTAATGTTTTACATGCATGAGCACCGAGGATCTATCACTTCCATACAAAGTAGGATTTTCACCTTGCAGTACATGCGGGAATAAACATACGATCCTGGTATTATTTTAGAAATATCACTGCACCACATGAGCCATTTAATTGCAGAAAATGAAAGAAGGAAAATTGCAGAAACTTTCCCAATCATTATGCAAACATAACTGTCACTTCTTGCAGGCAGCTGCGGTTTCACTCAGAATTCAATTATTCATCTCAAGTTCCAAACCTCAGTCAAAACAATGCTTAGCAATGCTTAACGCTTACCTGTCGGATGTGAGACAGAGACTGCAGCTGTTTGCTGCCCCATGGAAGCAGGATGGGTTTAGGTTAGCCAGGGGAATCACAGTTAGGGATTAGCGCCACTTTTTTATCCCACTGAGAACTATAAAGAAAAGACTCACCGTCTCTTGGCTGAATAGCGTTACGATAATCTTTCTTCCTTTTTTAAGGCATTCATATTATCCAGAGTGACACAGCTGAACACAATTCTGTTAAGTTCCTTTCTCAAAAGCAGTTACTTACCTGGAAATTAACCCTACGACCTTGGAATGGAAGCCCAGTTACCTGCTACACAGTTATGCTACACTGCCACCTATCTGTCAGGGAAGGGTATGGGCCTAACTCACCATGGTTCCTGTATGACTATAGCCAGAGTTAGCTCAATGAGATCTTCCAGCTGTTGAAAGATGTGATTAGGGTTGGGGCTAGGGTTGGAGTGAAAACCTACTGGACAGTAGATCTCCAGGAACAGGGTTGGGCAGCCCTGCTCTAGCTATTGAATGAGGTGTGCTTTTTTAGGGTTGGAGTGAAAACCTACTGGACAGTAGATCTCCAGGAACAGGGTTGGGCAGCCCTGCTCTAGCTGTTGAATGAGGCGTGCTTTGTTAGGGTTGGAGTGAAAACCTACAGGATGGTAGAACTCCAGAAACAGGGTTGGACAGCCCTGCTCTAGCTGTTGAATGAGGTGTGCTTTGTTAGGGTCAGAGTGAAAACTTACATGATGGTTAAAGGCATTTCTTAACCCTCCTGTTGTGTTCACCCCCCGCCCCTTACTTTAGTGTTCCCGGTCAAATTTGACCGGTCTGTTTTAACTGCTCTTAAATGAACACAAAAACCATTTATCACCACCAAATTTTTATTTCTTTAGCTGTGAACAATGTCTCAGAGTTGTGGTGAACATTCCAAAATGAACTGTAATGTGAAAAAGAAATGGAAAAACAAAGACCAAACTCCTCAACATGAAGTTCATGCACATGAGTGGCATTTGACACTCTTTTCAGCAGCTCCTGACCAAGAGCATATGATGTGAAGAAGTTGTCACATGTGATATTATGCCCTTGGAGACCGGTTGTCATGTCCAGCACAACACGCATGCCCTGGTTTTTTTCGGCCCTTCCAGTACTGGGTTTCCCCAAGTATACCTGCATATTCCAGGCATAGCTGCTCCTGGCGTCACATGCTGCCCAGATCTTTATTCCATACTTCCCTGTTTGCTTGGAATGTACACCTTAAAGGAACAGCGACCTCAGATAGCAACCAGGCGCTCATCAACTGTCACCTCAGGGCCTGGATTGTACATCAGTGGTAGGCGCTCCACCCACCTGTCCCAAACGTTCCTGATGGCAGCCAGTTTGTCATTTCGTCAGTGGACGGGTTGTGTATCTCTGTTATCAAATCGATTAATTCTAAAGGACATGAAACTGTTGTAAGGATATAGTTGCCCGGAACATAGACCTGCCAGACTCTGCATCCCACTTTTTGTAGCCTCATTGTTTGAGCGATATACTCCTGCTAAAATCAACAGACCCATGTAGGCTTGGAGGTCTACCTGGTCAATTTCTCTCCAGGTGTCGCCAAACACATGCTTCCCCTCCAGGTTTGTCATCTCCAGTATAATTCCTTCAATGGACTCTGGTAAAAAGAGTTGGAAGCTGCACTTGATGTCATCCACATGAGATGTTGCATACCGTGTTGGCCCTGGTGTCATCTTTATGTTTTCCACTCTCGCTCTACTTCCTTTGTCCTGGGGGGATGAAGACCAGAGCATGTCTCCTCAGGTGCCTGTTCTTCAGGTGCCTCTCCCTCTCCATCTGTTGACTGATCAGTCTCCTCAAAATCTGGATCCAAATCTGTGTTGTCTTCCACTTCCGAGACATCCTCCTCTATCTCTGGTTCAACTTCAGTGCCCTCTTCATCGTGTTCGAAAATTATCTCCAGAGCCTCTCTGACAGATAACCGCTTGGTCAGTCGCCTACTCATTGTGCTCAGAGTAAAAGGAGTGCAAGGCAAACATCAAGCTATATTTATGGGGTCTGTGTGAAGATATGATACATTGATTAGTCTGGAAGGTGTGGTTCACGTGGTGGTAGGCACAAAAGCACGGGAAAGAGATGGGTTCACATAACAGACACCTGTCTAGTCTGTGTGAAGATATGATACATTGTTTCATCAGGAAGTTGGTTCACGTGGGAGGATTGGCACATAAGCGCCGGAAAGAGATGGGTTCACATAACAGAGATTGTTCAGTCTGAAATGTGTGTGTGTGTGTCTGTGTTGGGGTGGTGTGTATGGGGTGGTATGTATGGGGATGTTTTCTGATCTGATGGATGAATATAGTCTGGATACCCATTCATTTCCTATGGCGGTCACTTTTGACCGGGAACACCACAGGTGTAACAAGGTTGACTAAAACACTCAAAATTCAATGAAAGTGGTGTCATCACTTTTATATGTTCAAGTACATAGTGTGGAGGATATCATAAGGCCTTGAGGCAATCAGATGTAAAACACAATATTTATGAGTGTTTTAAGTTGTAAATCGGTCAGATTTGACCCGAACACGACAGGAAGGTTAAGCATTAAGAATACATTTTTCAAGTAAAAAAGCAAACAAAAAAAACAGCACAGCATAGTTCCGGCCACCCACATTCACACATGGTATTCACTTATGGAATTAAATTCTAAAAAGACATAACATGGCGTTCTCAAACAGTGTGAAAAGGCAGTAAAAGTGTCCAATGAGCAATTTCTTCAATTGAATATTCATTTTCAAGTGATAAGGACTCATTCAGGCACTGTGTACCAATCTAAAATTTGGACATTTACATACCCATATGAAATTCCAAGGGTGAGTACCAAAGTTAAAATATACAGTACTGTGCAGAAATCTTAGGCACCTGTATAACATTTTGTACAGATAATTCCTAAAAAAATAAATTACATTTTAGTAATTTGGCAGAATAGTTAAGAACTGAATCAAATCAATATTTTTTGTGACCACCCTTTGGCGTTAAAACTGCATCACTTCTCTGAGATCTTATTTTTAACAGTAGCTTGGTCCAAAAGACATTTAATTTAATCTTTTATATACGAATGACCAAACACTCAAAATCTTTTAAATAAACATTTTACTTATATGAAATTTAAATCTCTTTAAAGCAGGGTTTTTTTTTTTTTTTTTCAACCTGCTCTGATCTAGAGACCCCCACTGAGGATCAAATGCATCCAGTGGACCCCCATTATAGTTAAAGTTAAAAAGGGTTCCGTTAAAAAAGGGGTGATATTAAAAAGGGTGTAGATCTATCGGGTCGTTGCATATGAAGTCTGGCCACAGGCCCTCAACAGTACCTTCAGGTACCCCCAGAGGTCCATAGGCCCTCTGTTGAAAGCCCAGATTTTAGAGGAAATATTATATCATGTGCCATTATACTTTATGGATAATCTAACCATATTACAGAGAGGTTCTAACTGACATTTTTAACAAAAAGGAGTTGTTTGATATTGTACATTCAGAATACCTTTGTTATTTTGATTTATGAAGAACTGCCCTGCATTTCACTTTTGCTGTGGCAGGATGTGAAAGCTTTGAAGCTCAATATCTCAAAATGACTCAGAAGGTCAGGTACTGAGTGCAGCAGGCTCAGTTAAACGCGTGAACACTCAGGCACTCTTCACATGTCTACATGCCTGCACTAAGTGAATACAGCTTGTTATTAATATCGATCCGCCAACCACAATGAAATATGTGCCGTGGGTCTTTACCGTCAGCATTCTTTAATGGACGATCATGATATTTCCTTTTCTTAAACACCTGCATTATACATTAGCGTTATGGTGCACATAAAACTGTGAATAATTCAGAAAGAAAATCTGAGACGAATGTATGTTAGAAATGGGAAATATTTTTTTCAGACTGATGCTTTGATCAATAAATCATCCAAGCAAACAATAAATACATACTTTAAAGGTTACTCATCAACATAACTCATATATCAGTGGAGTCAAAGTCAATGGGTAAGTCAATACACGGAGCTTCAAAATGGGTTAACTACATTATCTATGCCCTAAAACCTTTCTGCATATCTTATTTTCAGACAAGGCAATACTCGGAATGATCCTTCATAAAATTCACATATTCTGTCAATATGAAGAACAGAGCTATTGAAAAAGAAAAACGATCTCATTATAGACTTCAAAAGTAACTGTATTATTTCCGAGCATAAAAATGAAACACAGGGTGCATTTGGTATGGTAAGGTGTAATAAAAATGCTTCTGGCAAGTTTTAGCTCAAACAAACACAGAACCAATCAATTTAATGAACACTTAATATAAAACAAACAATGCAAGTGCACCTGCTGCTCAGAGCATGGGTAAATTAAACCGCCAAAGTTTCCCTCAATATATTTTACTGGCAACGAGCCGGAGGTATTTTTGGCAGCAATCTCTCTGCAGAAATGACATTCCGTACCCCCCACCCCCCACTGTTCCAGGCCGACCGAGACCAAATGTTTAAAGGCTTTTATATGCTTTGTGAAATAAAAGCAGAAGACCTCTCACCAATGCACTCACACAGATGAAAACAGGGCCTCTTCACAAGAGCAGGCTATTTGGCAGGGCTTGGGCGGCCATCTCTCTTTGTACTGTCCGTTCCCGATGGACAGCTTCGGAGAGGACTGGCTGAAAGAGAAGTGTAATTGAGGTCTCTGACTTATTTCAAAAGCTGTGGAAACGACGGCTTCACGAAAGGAGGCTATAATATGGTGTCTGCCATGATGACTTTGTTTCAAAAGCCGTGGAAATTTGCCATAAATTACTATCAGCGGTGACACCGTAACATCAATCTTCAGTTTTTACACGAGATCAAGGTAGTGCCCGTTTCTTTGACACTGAGAGGGAGAGATAGAGGAAAAGGGGTGTTTTGCGCTTAAAATTTTCTAATGTACAATTTCTAAAACAAGAAACCGTCATATTTAGGCCTACAGAAATATAAAATGAAATCCAAAATACTGTTTAAAAATAGGCCTACATGTCTTATCAAAAAATACAGCCATTACAATCTGAAGATGGAGCATACTCTATGCAATCAAATTTGTCAATTATAGTTTGGTCTGGTAGCAAAATATATAATATCATTATATCTCCTATCACTGTGGTGATAAAGTTGGCCAATAACTTCAATCTTTTAAGAAAATTTTAAAAATAATTTCACCAATTGCAAGGCAGCAGTAACATATACTTGTCAAATATTGTATTTACTTACTTTGATGTAATTTAATTAAAATAATGATGCACTATTATATTTTAACACACAATAAATATTGTATTTGACGTTATCACTGATATTTACTTTTGATAACACATTTCTGATGGCAATATTTTCACAAATGGCACACAAAGGAAGAGAACACGATTTAATCACTCTTCTTATCTGATAGAAAGTTTGAAAAATAATTTGTCCTTGCAGATTTCACATTAAGGCCACCACAGCCTCAGTAAATCAAAGGCTATGTGGCCTTTAGACAAAACATTACTCCATTATACCGCTTTACTGATTAATGTCTGGTCTTAGGTTAGCCATTTAAGAGGTCTATCATCCTGAATCACCACATTGATGTCACACTCATTCCCAAATGGTGCCATCTCCAGAGCAGGATAACTGCCACTAGAGAAATCCCAATTTTCCTCTTCAGTGGAAATGAGGCGTGTGCTAGTGGCATACATTGATTAGGTGTCAGTTTGGATTTGTAATTTATCATTTAATTACGTAAGAAAAATCGATATATATTAAGTGACTCTTAGCAGGAACGGTAGAAGTCGTTAGAGCTTTTACACTTTTAAACATTGCGTTTTTTTCCCTCGTTTGAGACCTACATTACACCGTCACCTGGTGAGAGGTGACTGCAGTGTAGCCGTGTCGCCCTTTCCTCAGATTCAAAAGTAAAAGGGTGTTTAGAATCATATTCATCATATGCGCACTGTAACGTAAGTGTATACATTTTATCTATTCAGGTTTAGGTGGAGTGAGACCATCAGAGACCTCAGCTCAACAGCAACTAAAAAACTAACACTACTTAGGTGTGAATCCTTTCACTAAGATTACCCTGGCAACTCACTAACTACAGTTTAGAGGAAATTAATTCAGAATAAAATCCATGTAAACGACCACAGTTCCTTACCGTGTTATTCTGGACAGGCACAGGCATGGCCACTTATGGCCTCCCCGGGGAACAGCTTGTGTGTTAAAGGGAGAGTGCCCTGACCCTTTCTGATGCCGCGCCGGAGCCGACATTAATATTTACAGGTCCCGCCGGAGAGAAGGGGAAAATGCATTCAGCGCTTTTTCAATAAAACATGTCGAGCGGACCTGCCCGGCGAAAAACGCACACTGATTTACGACGAGAGCATTTTTTTATTAATCTTATTCTGTTTTTATGTTTGTCACATCCATAAAGCAGGAACAGTGGCTGTCCGGTTTAATGGAAACGGTGTAGGCAAGCAGACAGCTCTGCATGAGGAGATGAATCATGGGCCTGAATTATGGATGCTTCAGGCGAGCAGACGACCAGACATCCACGGCCCTCAAAAGCTTCTCTCGCACCGGCTTCTGTTCCAAGTATCTCACCAGCCACTCACTCCTCAACACCACGCATTCACCTTAAAGCTGTCGCTGGGGTCAAACTCTTCACATTAATTAAATACTTAAACTATATCTTAGATACAGTATGTATGTGAATATTTTTTTCTAGACGTCCGCGTAAATCAGTGGAGTGATGATTTATGAGTGATTCGAGAGCTTAACGTAAACATGCATTATACAAAAGCTTATAGAGACGGCCTCTCTGTGGGCAGAAATGACTGGGCCCAGTGAGGGACATCAGTGGCGGTCTAGGGCCCGATGGCCACCAGGGGGCCCCCTAATTATTACAAAATTTGACCAGTCAGACCTCTCTCATTAACAAGGCGTTTCTGCCCACAGAAGCAGTCTTTTCATGCAGCGACCAACACAGACAGAGACACACAGAGACACACACAAGATTATGGCATCAATGACCAATTAGGAAACATGATAAAGCTCTCCTTAACAGTGAACAGAAACTATGGGCCAGGTTCACAGACGCAGATTAGTCTTAGTCCGGGACTAAATTGAGTTCTGTATAGACAATCTCCATTAAAAATGTAATTTAGTCTAGGACTAGGCTTAATCTGTGTTTCTGAAACTGGCCCTAAAGGAGGAGACATACAAAATCTACGTCTATGTCAGTCTGCAGATGGAGAAACAGCAACACACAGATGTGACTGATGCAACAGATTGGTCGAATGATACAAATTTCCAGTTTCTGTAGCGACACTGAATTATTTCATTCTTCCTTATTATTACCCGTCAGGCCTTAGGATCCACATACTGGTATGGCGGCTCCAGAGACTACGCACTTATATTTACCACTTTTATGTGAAAGTGATAACACCGACATAATGGCATTTTTACACTTTCCGCTGAAGTATGTGCCCCCCCCACCCCCTTAATTGCTCAGGGCAAGCAGCTCTTGAAACCTAAATTCCCCCCTTCCCCTCAGGAGACTGAAGTATATGAAGGCAATGCGCATTAGGCAGTCATGGTATTTCAATTTCATCTTCGGGGAGGCCATTCCATCAGGTTGAAATAAATTAAAATTTAACCTTTGCTTTCTGGAATTCCAGCAATTTATACCGGCAATGGACCTAAAGTAAGGCCAAAAAGGCAAGTTAGAGATGTACAATAGACACCCGTTTCATATCGCAGCATTCCTCTTGATTTTATTGAAAGTCATATCATTGGCGAAATGTTCATTGCTTCAGTCCGGCAGAGAAGCTGTCATATTGATTTTCATTCTCAAAGCGATAGGCCAGGCACACTCCGTTCTGCGCCAGAAGTGTGACGGGTAAAAAGAGACAAGCCTGAAATTTGAGCCCATACAAGCTTCGAGCACTGTAATGTCAAGCCTCTGAAAGCCCAAAAAGGCACAAATTAAAAATGAATGGTCTCTCAAAGGTCCCCATGTAATTTCATTAAATGTGGATATTGCTCACAGTATGAGTGGAAGCAATTTGCATATTACCCAGCATACACTATTGGAGATTTTTTGAATTATTTTTTTAAACGGTTAATATCAAAATAGTAACCACTTCACTGTATATATGAGCTTGACACTTTTCACACTCACATATTGAATGTAGGCATGGCAACACAGCTAAGTACGACTGAAGCAGATACATGGGTTTATGAAATCCTCTGGGCAAACAGCTGATGGGATTTCTAGCAGTGTTTGATGGGCATCAGCTGGAAGCCGCTCCACAGACATGTTTTAGATCCTCTTCTGACAGGGCACAGCTTCAGCGGGGTTTCAGAACTGGATTTTTTGATAAACGGAGACGGACGTTTCAAATCCCCTACAATGGGGAAAGCTCAGTTCTTTCTTTTAAGCTTTTACACAGAGGGCTACAGATCTCGACAGTAATTGTGGTTGTAATTAGGGTGGATTTTAATCTAAATTTAAAAGTCTGCGAAAGTTGGGGGGCCAAAACATGGAGTCCCTGCAGGATATCCAATCGTAATATAATAATTTGTCTCTGTTTGAAAAACAATGAACAGGCAATCAATTAGTAAGTCCTCTGACTGCTATAAAGGAAAGAATGATTGATGTGGAGAGATTTCTACCTAATGACTTATTTTAAGCAGACTTTCCTGACACACACATACACATATACACACACTCATTTGAGTCAAATATACAGTATGATATATTTCCAAGTTTCATCTGTAAAGTTATTGAAACACAGCTATAGACATGTAAACGTGATAAGCAGAAATGTTTCTGCAATGGTGTTTGTGTGTTTCATAGTGCGATTGAGTAGACGTCTCACAGCAACACAAGAAAGAGGTCAGGCAGTATAGAGAAAATGAAATGGCTTTACTATAAAGAAAGGCGGCTCTAGCGATTAGGGTCTGCCCCTCATCATACACGCATACATAATGAGTATGTTAATATGCCATTTTCCTCTTTTTCTGTTCATATCTCACGTACCGTTCCAACACTGTTCATCTTGCCTGTAGGACCAGTGTCTCAATGCTGCTAGGTACAGTAACATTTACAATAGAAAATAAATATAAATCAATATAAAACAATTCCCAAGGCTAAATATATGTATAGATATGTGTGTATGGTGGCAATAATAATAATAATAATAATGATAATAATAATAATAATAATAATAATGAATTAAGACATGAGGTTATTCAAATAGTAAGCATTTATGATGCATGTCCAAGTGTCCAGTAATTCATTTTAATTAATTTTATGCACTATTACTGTGTGTTACTTAAGACTGGTTCTTTTGGACTGGATCAGCACAACAGGCTAACAATGCACAACTGACATAGGTTATTCTTGACAAGTGATTACGTTCCTGTACTGAGGAACAGCCTAGCTTACGTAGCCATTATAAGCCCAGGTGAAAGGATATACAACTGGCCTTATCGGCAAATCGACACACACAGATCAAATCATTTCAGACAAGGACATTAGAAAAGAGTGAGGATGAACATGTACGCACGTCTACATTTTCAAGTGTCCTTTTTGGGGAAGAATTTGGAGAGCCTCAATCTTTCTGGGGTTGCGCTGGAGTGTACACGGGTTCAGAGTGTAGAGTTGAGGCAAATCCAGTTGTCCAAGGCAAGTTCAGGATGATGTGATAATGAGATAAAATCGAACTTCAATGTGGGGCCTCCTTCAGGGGGTGAGAGGTGGAAACAGACTCGCACCCCCACCCCCGTATGTCCGTGGGAAGGCCTGGGCGCACAGCCTGCACCAGCACATGGTCTGTTACCGTTTCAAAATCCCTGGGTCCGTTTGAGCTCCACAGAGTCCTCTGCACACAGCAGCCACAGTGCCAGAGACCCGAAACAAACAAACACCGAGGTGTCGAAATCCCCAAAAGAGTCTGGAGGATATTGCTTCTGAGGTTTTTAGAAAAGGAAAAGAGACACAGTGGAACAGGCACAGCATGACTGGGAGAGAGGGGATTTCACGGCTCAGGGGAAGATGAAGGCATCTCGAGGGACATCTTTGTTAAAAAGTGTGAGCGTACTGTAGGTCTGTGCACTGAGCCCTGTCATAAAGAGCTGTCACCAGGCCAGGTGAACCAGCAGGCGCGCTAGGTGAAAGGCATGATGGGACATGAGGGAGCACTGCCTCAGTGTAGTCTTAACCTTTTGTATGCTGAATAAACAGACATGAAACGCGTCAAAGACAAACATTTCTCTATTACCTCAGTTAACGCCTTTTATAAGGTTGTGATTTCTTTGTACCAGGTGCACACATAAAGATTATATATGCTCAATTATGGTCGTACTCGATATGTACATCTCCCAGGATGTTTGTTTCTACGATTTGTCAATTTCTTTAATTTTCTGGAGGCTTGGGAGCTGCTTTTTAAATAACCTCCTACACGCTAAAGGTGCCTAACGATGACATGGTGAAAAAACAAGGGCCAAATAACATAAATAAATAAAACTCAGGCACTGGGGAGGAATGCGGAGTCTAACTGCCAAGCTCTCCCGTGAAACCTCAATCTACACCACACAGAGGAGAATTCACATACACTCTCAGAAATAAAGTGACAGAGGAGCTACATTTTTGTTCTTCAAGGACCAAATTTCTCAAATCTCTTCCCTTTGGGTACAATGAACAAGTTTTCCAAGAAAAAAAGGTACAAATTAATTATATATTGCTGGCCAGGGTTGCAATTCTCATATCTTTATTTTTGAGAGTGTACAGTCTGCCACCTCAGTACACTTCATACTCTTAGTGGATGTAGGAACACAGTAAAATGTCCAGGGTCAATTCAGCTATACCAGAGTATATAGCGGCCAACTGGGATCATATGCACTCCATAAGAGTTGATTCAACACTGTGTACTGTGTACTTGTAAAAGTGTGTATGCAGCTTACATTTTCTTCTCACTACAACTTAATAAATAATTACATAGATAAAATATAGTAATTTTTTTTATCCCAGTTTCTATTTGTAACCAATAAATATAAAGAATATCTCATTTTTTGCATTGTGTCAAAGTCATAGAGTAAATTCTTAACATGTAATACAACAGTTATACAACAACATCAACAAGAACAACACTAGAGAGAAGCAACAGGTTTGTGACTGCAACATCGTTGTACAACAGAAGTTCCCATTGCCACGACGCTGCCTGCTATGACATAACTGGTACAATTTTGCTGAAACAGAAATGCATTAGGCAGACCAAATGTATATTTCTCCTCCTTAATGTGACACGGTAGTACAACAGTTGTTATTAAAATAATGTATTTGACCAATAATTCATAAATTAATATTGACATTATAAACAAAATGCAATTAATATATCATTCTAAATAAGGAAGGACGCCGTTTCATCCACAGAAATGTATTTGAGTCCTTCTGGATGGCCAGCTACACAATACTGGAACGGGCGTTAGTGATGAATGGTAGGGCTCACTGCCATCGGCTCCCCGGCTTGGACCTGCGTGTTTTACAGTGAGTCGTCTGCTGGGCAGTGCATAAACCATGCTCCAAATACAGGGAGCACATAAGCATCTTCGGGTGGCTAATCGCTGGGAGATATCAACTGTAATTTCCGAGGAACATCAGAGGCATCGAATATTTAGCTTTTCTGTGCGGTGGCCTTTTTGACATCGACGTTTCTAAAGCATACTCCATAGCATACTCCAGTGAAATACTCCCCAGGCAGATTATGACCTAGTGTCTTAAGATATATAGATATATAGCAAATACACTCTTGTATCACTGTTCAGCCTACAGCTCCCTGCCTGTCTGAACGGCGGAGATTACGCGACTGTAGTATATTTAATCTTCAAGAGCTAAGAGTAATTATTCTAGGGAAATACAGAC
The DNA here is from genome assembly GCF_963514075.1 of Conger conger. Lineage (NCBI taxonomy): Eukaryota > Metazoa > Chordata > Actinopteri > Anguilliformes > Congridae > Conger > Conger conger. The sequence goes on along the minus strand of NC_083773.1, from coordinate 19,360,074 downwards.
ATGTTCTTGACCTCTGGCAACAAGATTTCTTTCAGATCAAAATGAATATTGATCGCTATTCAGCCGTGCAATAAAAACAAGAAGTGGGAAAAAAAAGCATTGCTTGCTTTTCTACAACAAAGTCAACAGGAATTACCAATATGCCGGTACACTCCAACCCTATGAAGACTTGCAGGCTGATGCTAATGGATCAGTCCTGGGACCGTACCCTCGTATGTCGGGCAGAACGCCTTCAGCTCCAGGGCTAAATATGGGTCACAGCGGAGCTAGGCTAAGAGTCAAAAAATATGGAGAGCTACCCACTAGGTGGCCAGAAACACTTTGCACCTTTTTGCTACTCTCTTTGACCTCTGTTGTGACTTGCACTAGAAGACTACCATGCTTTAGAATAATATCTCATATTAATATTGTTTTTTTTTTTCCTTTTACAGGGAAAGGCAGGCAGTCCAGTCTAGCAAAGGCAGGTGGCCACAGTGATTATGCTACAGCAACAGCCATTAAAATTCTCTACAGACTGGACGAAAGCGAACAAAAAGACTACACATACCATTATGTACCATAACATTCTGAGAAAGAAAACAGATTTGTAACTGGATTTCTAGTGCTGCCAAGAAAAAAAACAACAACAAGGAAGTGAGAGATTTTGTAACCCGAAATGAACAAAGCCATTGGATGGTAGTACAGAGTGCATAGTTTTGAAGGGCACAGATATGTGCCGGCACTGTTTCTTTCCTTATTCAATTTATCAACCAGGAACCAAGATCTTTCATTATGAATATATCAATATGATAAACCCATGCCAGTATCCTGGTGATAGGATGGCTTGTACCGTACAACTGATATGTTAACAGATCTGGCAATTTTACACTCCTTTCTTTTGAAGCTAGCAACAGAGAAGGAGGGGAGAAAGGGGAGAGTAAAACAAACAAAAGAAATTGGCAGAAAAAGCAAAGCCACACAAAATGGTTGAAAACCCCCAACGTTTCCTCCTCCTCCACTTACGTGGTCCTTTCAACCCCGCCCCCTGAAAAGTACACCAAGGTCTGTGCAGGGGAAGAGGAGTGTGGGGAGACAAGGTACTGGTTCTGGCTCCGAAAAAAAAAAAAGTCACCTTTGCAGGCCAATTTGTCACGTCCTCCACTCCTGTACACTGAAGGTGGGATTGACCCTTAGGGGGCGTGGGAGTTTGTGGCCTCCCGGCGTTGGGTTGGTTGTGTGTGTGTGTAGATGTGTCCTCCCCTGGGGGGCGGTGCTATGCCAGCGAGTAGATGGCGTTGACGGGGGAGGTGGCCTCGGAGCTCTCGTTGCCCTCCGTCTCCTCCTTGTCCTTCTTGACGGTGTACTGGCCGATGAAGGAGCCGTCCTCGTTGAACTGGCCGTCCCCGCCCTCGCCGTAGTCCACCAGGCTGTCGTCGCTCTCCTTCACGTTCCCGTCCAGCGAGGCCTGGCTGCCCTGCAGGGGCTTGTTGTCCTCGTCACTGCTGCAGTGAACAGGGACAGGGGTCAGAGGTCAGGGGGGCAAAGGTCGGAGGTCAGGATGGGAAAGGTCGGCGGTTTGCCCCTGGTCTTTTACTGGAGGTTTTTGGAGGGAACAAAGCTACTGACAAATAACAGGTTTGGTGAAGGGGTGGCAGTGTGGTAACCGGAGAACTGCAGCTTTAATTTCCACGCAGTGAACTGTCTTTGGACCCTCAACCATGATGCTGTACTTAACCTTGTGAAACTTCAGCAAACATTCATAATAAAAAATTTTTTTAAAAGGATTATAAGGCATCTTACATGTAGCAACATACAAAACAAATGGGTCAAATACACTTAAATTGACCCATATATGACTAAAGATTTAACAGAATATGTTACTAAATTGACTTCATAGGTCATTCTGTTTGGTATAGAAATAAACCCTTTGTGACTAACTGTATGTAGAGAAACCCATTGCTGGACCCTCAGACATTGGTGATTTCAGCTCGACTAGTTTTGAAAAGTGTACAAAAGGAATTTCAAAACTTCCACTAAAACCTGAATAGGTTAAAAAACTGACAAAACACAGCAATCCTTTTTGATTTTTTTTAGAGAACATGTAATCCTGGATTTAATGAACCCATATATTTCATGAAACCATCTCAAGGGTAAAATGTTTAAATATAGCAAATGATTAATAAGGGAGGCTTTTTTACAGCATGGCCCTTTATCTTCAGATGACATAGCTTATTTAATCAAAACTGCAATTTAAAAATAAGGAGCACTGGGCGAGAACAAAAGCACTAATCCTATTCAGAGATTAAGATTATTGCTCTGTATAAAAACAAATAGAAACTACTTTTAATTAAATGGGTACATTTTAACCTTCACTAATAATGCAGTAACTGAAGCCTGCATTTCCATATTACAACTACAAACTCTCATCTCAACCAAATATAATAACATGTTATTTTCTTTCCCCTAAATAATGTCATGATCGAGAGAATCATGATTAGGGTGAAATCAATAAAAGTCTAAGGAAAAAACCCCCACAAAAGAACAGAAAGAAATCATTCAGCTGTAAAAAAGAATAATAAAAACCCTTCTTAATACATTACCACTGTACATTTTACAGTCACTGCAACAAAAGGCATTGAAAAAGTAAACAAAAAAGTAATTATACTGGGATGAATTTAATCTTGCAGGGGAGCAGTTATAGTTCTCTAATCTTGCATTCTGGAACAGCATGCTGTGCCACAGTCTTATTCACCTGCGGGGGGGGGGTTATGGAGCATCATACAGAATGGCAAACAGCCTTCTGGATCAAACAGGCAAGCCAAGATTAATAAAATATCCCATAAGCAAACAAGTGCTGCAGTGCTAGCAGACGTAGATGCAAGAGTTGGTTAAAGATTTTAGTTTTTCCATCGCTCGTATTGAAGGGGGGGTGGGTCCATTTTAGTGTGACCCTAATTGCAGAACTGCGAAGCAGGTAAATTTTAAAACCCGGGAGAGGTCACCATAGGTTACCAAGGTTACCAGGAGACAGGGCTCTCCACATGCAACATGCCAGGTTACCATGACAACCGGATAAATGGGCAACAGAGGTCAGACCAAATAGCAATCTATGACAATAAAAACACCACCTGGTACCTCTGGCCACAAAGGGCAGGCTCATTCACCTTTTTTATCAGAAATATAACACACCATGGTGCAGATTCAATGGCATTTCACAGAGCAAAAGACTGGAAGATACCGGTGAGAATAAAACAAAAAAATGCACCGATTTATTGTTTAGTTTTAATCGATTAATCTGCGGGAGGGCAGTAAGTTCAGTGTTAATGTGTTAATCACGCTTTCATACCGTACGTACCGTCTGAAAGGACGAACAGGGACACATTTTCTCCTAAAACACGCATCCAAATAAGAACATTTATTATGCAAAACCTAGACTAGCAGCCACCCCCCTTGTTCATTGGCTTTCTTATGACATACAGTGCGTCCAACCTGATAAACACCCTGGAAACATGGGACTGGTAAAAAGTCTGATGTACTCTGAAAAACAAATGTGCTGTTCTCAATACTGTCCAATCTAGCCAATTGTCCACATCTGAAAATGACACTTTTTCAAATGTTTTCAAATGATTCAATAACATTTTAATAACAGTTTTGTAGCTCTCGCTGAATAAGCCTTATGTCCTAAGAGACTCTACGAACAGAGGGGTGTTCTTCAGACAAAACCTAAAACCCAACAGTCTGGGCTACTAAACCTTTAGGATTATGTTCATTACTGTGGTCTGACTAAAATGTAATGACGAGATTTTTTTATATGGAATACATGTTGATTTTGGTGACAGTGATGGTTTAGTCACTATCATTTTTGATGTCAAGAATACATGTGGGAGTGGGAGAAGCTCTCATTTTTGTTAGGTGGAGAATTTAGAAACAATGTGATGATACATGAATTAAAGACTAATCGATTAAAACGTGTTGCAAAAATAATAAAAATAATTATCCATAACAATTAAGAAAATAATAATTCCAGGGAGCTGAATGTGCATCTTGGGGTTAACATCTCAGGATTTGCGTTAGGATGCTGTTACGATTCTCTTGTCATACCTTTCCAGAGACCTGCGTTTGTCCAATGGGAAAAGAACACATCAGAAACAAGGGTTGGAATAAAAGAAAGAGAAAAAATATATAGTGAGCAATGAAGAAAGTAGAAATAACCTTAGAGAAAGAGAAAGAGAAAGAGAAAGAGGGAGAGGGAGAGAAAGAGAGAAACACCGTAGTGTCACTGCAGTGGTATTCTGTGATGTTAATACCACATCGCGAGCAGGAAGGTCAGGTGACCGACCCCATTCTGGGAGGGCTCTCTGTCAGTAAAGGGCACAGGAAGATAAAATGCCACACAAAGATGTCTGCACATTGTGAGAATACAGCACCTTTCAAAATCCTTTTCATTTCAACACGGCCTTTTTTCTAAAGTTTATTCAATTCTTTCCTCATTTGTTTTCTCCGGCAATATGTTCACATTTAACATTCATCTCCATTAAGAATATGGAAATGAAAATGTGAATAACTTTGTACAAATTTGTTTTTGAAAATGAATTTTTCCAAGTATAATTTTTAGGCTGTATTTTCAAGATATTATTCAGACCTTTGTGTACAAAGACCTACAGATGTGAACATGTACTAATTTCACTTAAACACACATTTTTCACTCAAACCAAATACATCTGAAGTTGCAGTGAGTGTGGAAACTGACAGTCCTCATTTCTATATACGTCTTGCGCAAAACCAAGACAAAATAGTCTAGCAGTGCAATATCAAAATACGTTGTTTTTCAAAAATTTCAACAGTGTAGGCATGCATCAGCGAAGAAGGCATTCACCACTGTGTTCATCCAATCACCGCACAGGAAGTGGATCAGTCCCACACCTATCAATACACATGCAAAAAACTAAAAGCCCAAACACTGGAACTTCAATGATTATCTGGTGCAGTTGTGTTTGCAGTCTACTGTAACGGAGTCTCACTGCTCTATGCCGAATATTCATTCAGGGGTGTCAAACACAGCCAAAATTCTTCACTGCGGTCACAGACGGACATCATTTTGTCTCTCCTTATTTCAGATCTTTATCCTAAGACAAATTACGTTTAAATGTCAGCCACCAAACATAAAAAAGAAAGAGAAGGTAGTAAATTAAACAAAGGCACCGCGCTGAGCACATCGAAAGCCGCAGTCTTTCAAAAACTCAAACTTTATTCGCCTGGGCCGGTCCGTGACACCTCCAGATAATTGATCGCTCCTTTCTTCTGAAGGCGCTTTGCTAAGAATTCAATACCTACCAAAGATGCAGGAAGGCCAGTGATAGCACTGTAAATCAATGGGGTATTGATCAAAAGCATCTCAATTACATTAATAAAGCTGAATTGAAGCCACAGCAGTGGGTTGATGGGCAGGGGGGTTGGTGGGGGTTAAACAATGCATATCTTTGTGTTTGACACCCCTGGGAGATGGGGGAGGACTAGGCTGACCAGCTCTGATCTTGGATGGGGAAGAAGGGGGATCGTGGCCCTGCTATAGACATGCTCGGGTTCGATAAAATGCCGTGCCAAGACCGAGTACCTGTTCTCATTCTCATTCTCATCATTCCTGTATGTTAAAGCAGCCATTGAGGGAGGGAGAGAGGGATAGCCGTAAGGTCAGAGGTTAGTGTAAAGACAGAGACACAATCTGCAGGACACGCCATAGATCAATCTACAGTAAGACGGATATCAATCCTCAGGAAGAGATAACAGCACTGCATGGGGTAAATACAGTTGTACACAAGAGCTGGGCGATAGACTGAAACCGTAATCATCACATTTAAAAGGACTGCCAATCAGCAGGCTGTACAGCTTCCATGTGACCTATGTTTTCTGTCAACCACACAGAAGCTGCATGGCCTTAATGCTGATTGACTATGATGGCCATAGCAGTTACTGAATTCAATAATGATCACTGTAGTGCTTCACCCAGCCCAACTGTACCCCATTCCCACATATTCACTGCAGACCATGCACCTCAAGATTCTGTTGAGCTACTGCAACCACCAGACAAGCGATTACCACTGCAGACTAAAATAGATCAGTGTTTCATCTTCCATCCAAAGGTATAACTGATAAAAATGTGCACTACTCTTTGACAACTGTGTCCTTTATCAAGCTGCAGCCTCAAACACTGACTGTGAGAACAGACAATGCATCAGTCATGTCCAAGTGCAGTCAAAGAAATGAGGAATAGATTTATCAAAACTTTTTTACAGGACTGATATCGTGTCCGCTCGTGTCCGCTCACCCCAGCTGTATTTTAGGCCACACTGGTCAACTGCAATGTGTTTGTACAAGATCATTTGTCCAGTTGTTTTTTTCCACTGGATTGGTGAAATCACTGAGGAAGGGCAGCATTGGCAGGCACTGAAGAACAGAGTGGTAACATGGTAATTCCAGACAACCTGGAGGTGAGGATGAAGTATACAATGGCAGGTGTAATTAAATCTGTCAGGGGGGCTGACCCATGGCTAAAAAGCGAGGCTTGAGCAGTTGGGATTCTCCGGGCCGGAGGTGGACCTCCGCTGGGAGGGAAATGAAGCACACTGCTTGATCTGAAGAAGTGTGAACGCAGGAATAGAAAGGAGGCCCCAGGACAGAGAGGTCATTATTCACACTTCCAGGGCAGTTTGGGCGCGATCGATACCCCCTGGAGCCCCTCCTAATACCCCTCCTGCCCCTGACGGCACATGTTCTACAGCATGACAGGACCTTCTCAATGTCTGCTAGGCTGAAAAATAAGTCTTCTTACTGCTTATGGGAGTCTAGCCTGGAAACACTCAATGATCAGGAGGAAGTATCAACAGACACGTTTAGAAGTAAAATACCATCTTTGAACCTCGGCCATGTTTAATAACATATCATATCATTGTTATGCCGATGACAACCCACTCTTTCTCTCCTTTCCCCCATCAGACACACAGGTATCTACCTGTATCTCCGCCTGCCTGAGAGACATCCAGAGCTGGATGGGCAACCACCATCTAAAGCTCAACCCAGGTAAGACGGAGGTAATCTTCATCCCTGCTCTAACCTCTCCCTTCTCTGATTTTTCCATCTCACTAGGGGATACCACAGTGACCTCATCCCCTAGTGCAAGAAACCTTGGAGTGGTGACGGACAACAGGCTGTCCTTCTCCGAAAACATCGCTACGGTGACTCGGTCATGCAGGTTCTTCCTGTACAACATCCGGAGAATTTCTGCCGACCCTTTCTCACCACCTACTCCACTCAGCTCCTTGTCCAAGCAATGGTCCTGTCCCGCCAGGACTATTGCAATTCTCTGCTGGCTGGCCTTCCAGCATCTGCCATCAGACCCCTACAACTGATCCAGAACACTGCAGCCCCTCTGGTATTCAATGTTCCCAGACATTCACATGTCACCCCCCTACTCAGCAACCTCCACTTGGCTGCCTGTTATGGCTCGCATCAAATTTAAAACTTTGGTGCTCGCATACCAGGCAGTTAAGGGATCAGCCCCTGTATATATTCAATCACACATCAAGACCTATACACCAGCAAGACCCCTCCGTTCTGCCACTTTGTGCCGTCTGGCGCCTCCCCCTCGCCACACCTGCACTTCCCGCTCACAACTGCTGTCTGTCCTGGCCCCACGGTGGTGGAATGACCTCCCAGTGGATGTCAGAACGGCAGAGTCTCTGACCTCTTTCAAGCGCAGACTGAAGACTCATCTCTTCAGGCTACACCCTTCCCTCCCTAACACACCACCATGATTAGCCTTATATATGCCATAGACTGTAATGGCACTTATATAGTTGTATAGATGTTGTTTTTTGTATTAGTTATTATATTGTTGTACTTGGGGTATTCTAGCTGCCAACTGTGGTATGCTAGTTTGGAAGTTGATGTATTCTTCAAGGGTTCCGATTATATCTGTATGTTTACACTAGGACTCGGAACTGTACTGTCCTCTCAGGTCCTCTTCGCACTTGTACTTGTTTGATCTGCACTTCGTTGTACGTCTCTCTGGATAAGAAGGTCTGCTAAATGCCATGTAATGTAATGTAATGTAATAAGGGACACTAAATGCTTTTCAGGTATTATCGATAATACGTTGGAGTACCTACCGATAATCGAAAGACCCATCCTGATCTTTCTGATCAACTGCGTCCAATGGGAGATCCTTCTTATCTCGCACTGTAGGGAAACAGGAGAAAGAAAAAAGGCCAGAAAATTATGATTTTTATTATTATTATTATTATTATTATTATTTCTAGGTGGATAGTGGCAGGAGGGAATATTTGTGGACTCAAAGATGACATTCCTGCAACAAGAGTAAAACACGTTGAGCACATATTGGTTCACAAAGTATGACGACTTGATTTCTTGGAAGATAGTAGATTGTAGCAGAGATTACAGTGGAGATGTGGTTCAGTTTGTATTTGAATATTCGGTTTAAATGTTCAGTTCAGAAAAACTGAAAATGGCTTTGCTGCAAGGACTTTAAAATAGCCTTTTGAGGAAATTTCAACATCATATGACTAATTAATGCTCTCAGCCACACGGTATAAGGTGTACTCCTTTGTATTTTACCCCTACCACAGACTTCCAAAACATTCCTCCTAAATAATGCACACATTCTGTAAGCCATTAGCATATCATAGACTAATGGAAACAGCTGTAGCAAATGCAGGCGAGAGTGGGAGCATACCTGGGTACTTTCCCCCGCGACTCCTCTTGATGAAGCAGACGATGAGGAGGATGAGGACGAGCAGGGCGATGGCGCACATCAGCCCGATGAACCAGCCCTGCGTGGCGATGTCCACTTCGTCCTTAATGAAGGCTGCAGGACACACACACACACACACACACACACACACGGGTGGGGAAGAAGGAGGTAAGTGGGAAACATGGGGAAAGAGAGAGAGAGAAAGAGGAGAAATGAGATTCTGTCACTTGGCTTCGATCGGTCTGCCAGCAGACAAGCAGCGGACCGCAACGAAGGTACGAATGTGACCTAAACCAGGCATTTTTTAACCAACATTTTCAACCCATTTAAGTTCACAATGATGGAGGTAATGAACAGGGTGCAAACACACACACACTGCTCCACAGTCGCTCCCTTGGCTTGGGTACAGCAGGTTCCACTTCAGCTCCATAACCAGTCCAACCATAAGAGATGATTTTTTAAAATGTTGGTTTAAAATTAATATGCATGCACTTCACACTTACTGCATCTACAGACGAGCGATTCCACATAGCGTTACACTTCATGTCAATACACAGACAGCTGCTTCTAAGCAGCTTCAAACTATTTACTGATGAGAATGAATTTCTCCGATTCCTGACCCTTCAGGCGGGTAATGAAATCATCATTTAGTATTCATGAACTTGAGCTGCATTGTTGAAGTCTGCTGAAGAGGAATCAGACTCTTCGAAGCAATCAGGATGGGAGGCAATTAAACTCAACGCGCCGAGGCTTATGAAACTGCATGTCGATTTTTAACCTTTGTGCTCCGCTTTCTGTCCCGAACGAGGCCTGTCAACCCTGCCCCAGAAACACCCAAAACCGAAGGCCTCCCCACCATCAGCAAAGGCCCTCTACCCTTCGACGTACAGTGCACCCAATCCCAAAATGGCGGCAATGGTTGGAATGAAAGGACGGCAAGACGGCAGGACTCCATCTTTATTACCAACATAGCCGCCATTTCACACAGCGGCGGACCTCAATAATGCTCAACCGTCATGGCTGACCTTGCGCATTGAAGCTGGCCGGAGACAAAGCAAAAAGGGTCAGGTTGGGTGGGGGGGAGGGGGTGCTGACCTATTGACTCCCCCCCCACTTCCCCATTCGACCATGCTGAGCCCCCTGCCCTATCCACCATGGCCTCCCTCACCTGGGCTGGTCTCAAAGCTGACGGATTTGCTGGTGATAGCGAGGTGGTCATTGGAGAACACTCGAAGGCGGTACTTGGTGCCCTCGGTCAGTCCCTCCAGCTTTACCCGCCGCTGGTTTCTGACCGGCACTTTCCTCTTAGTCCCGTTACCTTGGGGGAGGAGGGGAGGGGGGAGACACAAGAGAGGCGCCGATCAAGCGGAGGGCTGGACCCCCCGACGACGCAAGCTGGCCGAGAGTTTAGGCGAGACCGACGTCACCCTGGTTCATGCAGGTAACTGAGACAGCAAGGGTGCCACCCCTCCCCACAGCCAAACTGTACAGCCTCAAATCACAAGGTGTCTACCAACTGCAGGACCAATCAAATCTGCCAGTAGTTTCTGTGAGAAGGGATTTGTCCATGGGTAAAAGTAACTGCAGCCCATTCAGACTAGGACATCAAAGTCTGCTGTGAGAGAAGGTTGTTCAAACGTAAGTTTTTGTGTTCCTTACTCAAGCATATAGCAGCCTGCCTACGTGATCTCAGGAGAGGAACAGGGAAGCTATTTTCAGCGGGAGTGGAAAGAACGGTTCTGGGAGCAGGTGTGTGGCAGCACAGACACTGCACATCGTACATACATTTTAACATTTTAACATTTTCATTTTCAGCAAGTGGAATGGTGCAAGCTGTGGCATCTGCTGCTGAGGCACACCAGATGCACGTGGAGTAATCGCATTCTCCAGTCACACGTGCGCCTCTCTCCTGAGAATCACCAGGCACTCTGAAAAGGTAGAGTTACCTTCTGGGGGAGGGAGGGGGGCACACCACTTCTCAATTACCTGCATACAGGTTTTCATCTGAGTCCAATCAATGACTAATATGAACCACTGGCGTCGAGAATACCATGGAAGCCAGCAGACACTATGGCTCTCCAGGACTTCGGTTCGACACCAGTGGCCAACAAGTAACAATCCACTTGATGTAGCCGGGCAAGACAGAGCAGCTTTCAGGCGGAACTCACCACATGAGCAGCGTACGTCCTCTATGACATAATGAGCAGATGACATCATCACAGCGGACATGGTGGTGTTCCATGGGCATGCAAGGCGATCATGGAAGGACGAACGAAAAGCGGTTCATTAAGCTGCCGAAAAGCACCCCCCCCCCCCCGGAGAGCAGGCTTTCCCCACAGCTGAACCCATGACCCGGTCACATGACACACCTTTCTGATCAGGGTGGGGCGGGAAAGGCACATTTAACCGAGTTAAGTCATTGCGTTATGGAGACCGCAGCGAAGGACACACTGTTCCAGCGGAGATCGGAGCGAGACTAATCAGAGTAGAGCGCCATTCCAAGCAAGCGACCCGAGGCGGTCTGGATGGAAAAGAGACACAAGGCGGTCCGGATGGGAAAGGGACTCAAGGCGGTCCGGATAGGAAAGGGACACAAGGCAGTCCGGATGGGAAAGCATGGAATTGTCGGGCGTTCCTCATCTGCGTGAGGAGTCATGCTCACAGTCAAGCCAGGGCGCCATCGTAAAAGTCAGAAAAGCTACGCACTGTGAGAGCAGCAGTACAGTCAGAGAGCCCCCGTGTGGAGGGTGTTAGTGGTCATGCAACATGCAGCGTCTGAGACATGGGGTGGAAGGGCCAACTAACAGTTTACAGGAAGTCGGGGGTAGGGTCATCCAACAGGCAGGTGAGGTCCCAGTGCTATATTTCCATAATAGCCTTTTACATGATCCATCCCCAACTGCAGCTATACTATAGTAAGGACTAAAACTGATCCAAACTTAGGAAGGTGGGTGGTGGGTTGGTGATGGGGAGGTGTGTATGTAGGTAGAAGGTAAATGGGGGCCAGGGGGGGTTGACATACTCTGATTTGCTTAACTGTATTTGTAAGTACCCAAGTACCTAACAGAACATTTAACTGAAAACACACACAGAGGTGAGAGAAACGGCCAGTCAGTGGACTGAGCTGATCATGTCTACCTCTGACTGCATCTGGCCAACGCATCACTGAGCAGACTTTCTGCTCAGGCAAACGTCCATCCTCAGACAGTGAAAGTGGATTATCGATACGCCTCCAGATATGACCTTGAGCCGGAGAAATTAACTGAACCTCGCTGGCACTGCCTCCCTCCCCCAAATTGAACAGCCTCGAGACACAAACGCAGGACCGATCAGATCTGCCGGTGGATTTTGTGAGGAGAGATTAGTCCTGTTCTGAAATACTGCTAAAAGCTGAGCACCAGTGAAACAGCCACAGCTGGAAAGCAGGAGGGAGGGGGGCATGCTGAACGGCCATGACCAGGAAGAGAAGAACATATTCAATCCAACTGCAATGCGGATTACGGTCAGCTTTGAGTGGTGAAAACACATACCCCAGCGTGAATGGGAACAACAGAAGTTCCCCCTGCTGCCCTGAAAAAAACAGCTCAAGCTAGGTTTTGAAACTGCTGGCAGCTAGTCATTTCAAGCTGGCCATAGCTGGGTTTTATGACAGGGCATTTCATTTTACAGTAATTGGAATGAACTAAAATTAAAATAAAAGAGTAGTAACACTTTTGTTACTGTGTTACTAAAAGGAAAAATTACACTGCGGTCAGATTGAATAATCTCAAAAGACTCAGTATTGGATGTGAATTAGCATGTCTTCGGTGAGGTTCATTTGTACTTGAAAGTATCGCTTATTTTTCCCCAAATTATAATGAAAGTTTTGAAGCCAGAAGATTTGTTCAACATACAGAAAAATGTTAATATAACCCCCTGGTCAGATAGGTATTTATGAATACATCTCCATACATGGTTTCTAAAGGGAACTTTTACAGATGTCAAGGAAACACTCCTGTTGGGAAAATGAGTTTTGAAAATTCACTGAGAAAATGTGACAGCTCACTCCCTGCAATGTACAGGGGAGTAAGTTGTTGAAACTCATCAGAGATCCAGTCTTCACAAGAAAACTGTGATAAACTCTGATCTGGATAGGCCAATGTCACGTTGATCTCAGTTTAGCTGCATCTCTGAATGCAGATTATAACATAATCATGGGACAGACTAGAATGGGAATCCCATCCGGACAGCTTGGTTCCTTAAGCCAGTGGTCCTGAGAGTCATGAACAGCCTGAGGCCCGAGCCCCCGGATCCATTAGGGATTGCCAAATGGGGCACTGAAGACACAAAACATACTCGTGCAATACAGGATCTCCCACAATTCTCATCAAATGTTAAAGGCCCACACGCATCAGAATTCCCCACCTGCTTTTAGCACCTGAAACGCTCACAAAACGTTTACAAAGAGCAGTTTATATAAAACGACCCTAACCCCTCCCCCTCTGCCTCCTGTGGTTTTCTCTCTGTGTTAACATTTAGAAACATCTCTAATAATTATGCAAAAACATACGTCATGTCACAAGGGAAAGCTGCTTCACAAACAGCTTTGAGAAATTGCAGTCAGATATGCGTACTTCTAGAAAAATATGGATGATATGGAAAGCACAAAAACAAGAGAAAATATGCGTGTGGGCCTTTAATGGCAGTTGGGTGACAGTGACACTATAAAGTATAGGTTACCTAAAAATAGTTTCCAAAATAACTATTTATAACTAATATTGTCAAATTGCAGGTGTTTTAGTTTACAAAACCAAATGTTATGTTCTTGGCTATTTTGCCCTACGCTGGTGTCAGAAATCTGAGAAACACTGGCTTTGCGTGTAAGGCTCCCTTTAGAAACACCTCGCACAACATGTCCCCACTTTCATTCAACCCGTCACGTCTCTTCCTTACTGTCCAGAGTGATCTCTACCACAAATTCACAGTTGTTGGGGGGGTAGTCGTGATTCCAGCTGACGTTAGCATAGTCACTGTTAGCGTCCACCGTCAGATCCCAGATCTGTGTCCCGGCGCTGGCTACACAGGACACAGCGGAGGGCAGGTCATGACCAGGTCCGGTAAGGGCAGGGAGATGCACAAATCAGACAGACAGACAGAAACAGATTCCTATGCCAAGGTTCTTAAGTGTGAAGTGTGTTGAAATTGAACAAATCTGTACAGGTGCAACCAAGGGAATCAATTTGGGCCCCATTAAATGATCCCACATTGGGGCCCACTAGCCAAGAAAATGCTGTTCTTATATTTTTATGGGCCCCTGCCATGACTCATCCTACCACAGTCACACACAGATTCACACAGACAAACACGCAGTCACAGACACACACAGTCGCACACTCACAGACACACATGCAGTCACACAGACTCACACTCACACAGACACACATGCAGTCACACAGACTCACACAGACACACACACACAGTCGCACACAGACTCACTCACACAGACACACACAGTCGCACACAGACTCACTCACACAGACACACACACAGTCGCACTCACACTCATAAAGACACGCACGCAGTCACACAGACTCACACTCACACTCACACAGACACACGCTCTATCTCTGATGTGCTCTGATGGGATGTGGGAATATGGCCTAGTTGAAAGCACTTCTGGGAACAGTGTACCGCACCATTCTGGAGATCATTCTACATCCCCATCACCTGCATTTCAAAAGCTGATTTACCAAACTGCAACACTATAAACAAATAACTCGAGCTCTTTGGAGAAAAAAAGAAAAGAAAAGAAAACGGCCCTTCTTTTGAAAAACCTGCGCAGCAGAATACAGTCCTGAAGTGCTAATTGAGGCTCTAATCCTGGTTTACTCCAGGGACACCTCCACACACAGAGCCAGCTTTCTTTCCCACCAAGCTGTCAGAAAGACTTGCATTTGTGGAAGCAGTAATTGATTACACTTTACAGTTCAGATCTGAAGATCTGCCCATACCACATCTTCAAGCTTTAAATAGAGGGGCTTCGATGTTCAAAGCACTATTTGAATTACACTGCAGCAACGATATCAAAATCTCCAGCTTTACAATTTACTAAAGAGTTGGTGGGATGTGCAGCACCGTACATCAATTAAATTAATTTGAGGTAAATTAATGTTGGTTAGGACTACCTTCAAAATGAGCCATATTCGTTTTATTCGGGCTGATAAGTTAACGAGGCCACATATTGCTCATTTTTAACGGGACATGGTCGTAATACTGTACTGATTGTTGCTGGCTATTTTGGTGCCAAAACACTTGAAAATAGTTAAGAGCGATTCCTTTTGCCACCATCAAGCTAAAGACATTAGACTAATTTCCTTGGCTCCTGTGCCAAGTCTCTGGCCATGTTCCAGAATGCATTCTTGCATAGTGCACACAGTCTAAAAAACAGACGTTTTTGGCAGGTGTATTAAGTACTGTTTCAAAGCCCGATTTCACCAAGGCAAGTGCGAATCGAAATTCCCTGGAGGTGATCTCGTTAAACTTAAGGACTGAAAATTGTACCATCAACTGACGGATAACATTAACAGTACTTGTCGTGAAGAGTTTTTGCCAGTTGATGCAACCTATTTAAATTCAGGTGAAGTAAATGGAGGAAACTAATGCAAAATAAAATATAAAATACAGCTTAGAAAATATGTTACAAAATCACTTGTTTGCCACATTGGTAAGGAAACAACTGAAGATTTGCTGGCGAATAATACTTTTCTATTGAGAGTTATATCATCAGTGCTTCACACCAAATAAATCTTGGCAAGGTCTTGGCTTGTTAAAGAAGCCATACACACAATATCAATTTAAATGAAATCATTTGGTAGGGATCAGGGGATAAGGGATCGTTTTCCTGTTTCAATTGTGTGTAGTCTTGAAGGTTACCCCAATAAAATAAATATAGCTTCCAGATTTTTTAATACAAGATAATATGGGGCCACACTAGGTTATATACAGTATCCTGAAGGCCACAACTAACACTGGGCCTGACTGTTGGAGAGGTATTAGGTTATCACATAGGCATCCCTGGGCATGTCAGACTTCACATTTTGTCCATAACTAACCACCATTTCCAAATGGAGAGAAAACAATTGATACAATTGACTCACACATTTTTTGCAGAATCCACCAACTGCTGTGTTAGTCTAGGTCAGTGTCAGCATGTGTGTCTTGTCTACCTATCTAACAGGGAACCATAGTGTCAATACACATTCGCATAGAAACCAAGAGGGGACATTTTCTAGATTGAGTGTGAGAGTGAGTCAGTGTGTGTGTGTGTGTGTGTACAGTAGGATATGTTTGGTACACATCCAGGCTATGCAGACCGATAGAGAAGATGTACCCAGCACATCCACGCTCTTGGTTGGGGCAGTAGTAGCAGTAGTAGTAGTGCTGGGGGTTGTAGTGACTGTAGTACTAGCAGTGGTGGTGGTAGTAGTAGTGGTAGAGGTGGGAGAGGGGGTAGAGGGGGCAGTCGTGGGAACACTTGTGGGCACCAAATCATCTGTGGGCAACTCTACAGGGCAGGGTAGAGAACAAAGGTTAACAACAAAACAAGTACACAGTACCGCAAGGAAAACTGACAAGAGCACCAATTCAACAAGATGGAATTCCCAAAACTACTGCACGTGTAGTACAGGCCGCACTGGTGTAGCCATTAAAAAATGGCTTAATCCAGAAATAAATAGTTAACTAAAATGCCCTTTTACTTATTTTGTAACAATTCTTTTCATAAAATAAATTTTTAACAAGCTCTTTAAATCAGCTGTAATCGGTACAAGATGCAGTTAAAGTTGAACATCGTAGAAATAATCCAGCGTGGCACTGCCCCCCAGTGGTGCAAATCTGCTATTACAAGAACCTGAAGGCCACAGAGGCAAACAGACCACAAGCCCTTTTAAACAACACTGCAATATTAATGCACAGGTAGTTATGGGAAATCCATAGATCGATGCACTTCCACTGTTCTGTTTGACCACATGTGCAATACAAGTCAAATCAGGGACCTTGAGAAATGAGCTGGATGCGGTGTGGCTGCGGGACTCTGGGAAAGCAGTGTTCACAGAGTCTCAGGGAAATGGACTGAACACATTTACTGATGCACCTTTAATAACTCCTCTCACTCCAAATATTCACGGGGGCCCCCCTCCCCCCACCCCGCCACACACACCATTTGCCAAGCTGTGTGCAGAAAGCAGGTGAGAGAGAACACAGCCATCGGACAGGTAAGCGCGGTCATGCCATTAGCATCTACTCATCAGTCGCCGCGGTAACGTGAGCCTCGTTTGGTCCCGGCGACAGTTCAGCTCAAAGCTCTTCTCATATCAAAGCTCTTCTCATATCCTGGCGACAGTTCAGCTCAAAGCTCTTCTCATTACCAACAGCCAGCAGCCATTTGCCCAAGATGCAAGTTCAAGCAGCGTACGCTGAGGGTCATGTGACAAAGCAGGAGAAAACGTTCAAAATGAACCCAGAGGAGCTAGACAAGCCGTGTCGCCAAGGGCAACCGGAGCCACCGTAAGCTCCCAGACCCCGGGGGCCCGGTCTCACTCTAAACAGGAAGAGGAGAGACCGGGCTGGGGGAGAGAGAGCGGCACCTTGGGGCCAGGGGTGGAAGTGGGATGGGGGGAGAAAGCGGGGTTGATGGCGAAGCTCACGTGCAGTGCGATGCGGCCGCTTTTCGAACGGGCGGGAACGGCACGGCTCAACCGAGGAATGCACGAAATCAGCCGTCCCAACCGACAGCGTGATTTCCCGTGGCCTCATTCCTCCGTCCAGCCCAGAAATGAAAGCGTTCGGCATGCTATGGAGGATGGGCGCCAGGTTACCACACTCTCAGACTGCCAGAAATAACAGGTTAGCCTCACGGAGCCACTACTCGAGAGAGAGAGAGAGAGAGAGAGAATAGCAATCCGGAAAACTGACTAAAATTCCCATCTCCGACTGTGGCCTATGCAACTAAAGCTTCTTAGGCATAGAGGTTCACGCAAGCTTGTTTCATCCAAACATGAGCAGAACAAATTCTCACGCTAACATGTATTTGGACGTCATCAGAACCCTTGGCGCAACATTGGTAAATAGCCTTGGCATTTGTCCAGTTGGTAAACAGATTTTGGTATACCGGAAGAACCACGCACACGCACACGCACACGCACACGCACACGCACAAACACACTGAATTATTTCTGACCATTTCCTGAGAGGAAAACATGCAAAGCTGGTCACCAGGGCGATGCTGAAGATGGCCAGGCCTCAATCTCCCCGATGATGGAGCGATTTTATGGTTTTTCTCTGCCGTTCGTGAGAAGGAGAGCGCATCATAACGGTGAAGAGGAGGGGGCATGCATTAAAGAGGTCAGAGGTCAGGCAACAGGAAGAGAGAAAGAAGGAAGAGAGGGAGGCAGGAAAGTGCCGTCAGGGGTTGGAGTTTCGAGGTAGGGAGGCGGTGGTATATCAGGACGGGACAGGCCCAACGGCGGGGCCAGAGGTCAGCTGGATCTGACATATCTGACTGTTATCTGAGCAGTACTGCTCATAGAGGCCTCAGTACAAAAGCAGTCAGCATATACCGCTCAAAATAGCCTGATTTAGCAGGGATATCTTCAAAACTTATTCTCCTGGTTAAAGAAACAAACAACATTTTGTATGACATTCCTCTCAAGTCCTATCACAAATCCAGCAGGCATTAACACAGAGCCAGCGGAATCTGTTCTAGTGCACTAAACCTTTCCTGGGACTACACTATAAAAAATAAAATAAAAATAATAATAATAATAAAATAAATCTCTAACAGAAGGGGAGGGGCATACTCCTCCCGTGAGGGCACATTGACAGACAGATAAACAGACAGACACAGACAGACAGACACATTCAATGGCATCTGTGAAACAGACAGTGCAGCTGGGCCTTGTGTTCAACCTTGCTTTGGTTCAGCCAGCTCCCTAGCCCCTTATCAAATGTAATACTTTTAATAATTTCACCATTAATTTAATTAATTTAACAGTGTGTAACATATTCAGTATGTATGCTTGTCTTTGGCTCAGGAGGAATGTCAAATAAGCAGTTTGAAAGTGTGCCCTACTTACAGATATTTCCTAACTGTTGGCATTAAATGATGCTGTTAATTACAGAAGGGACTGGCTTGTCTGTTAATTTTGGCCCCTAATCTAATGAGGCTGCTAGATAATTTACGAAAATGATTAGATTCAAAACATAATGGTTATTAATTTGATATAATAAATATCAGGTAAGTCACTAAAAATGTCACCTAAATACAGTATGCTTACAGTTGATTAGACAAAGAAGGGGACAATCCCCCCTGGAGAAATGTGGGGTTAAGGGCCTGGCTCAAGGGCCCAATGGCTGTGCAGATCATATTGTGGCTACACTGGGGTTAGAACCACCAACCTAGCGGGCCCTAGCGGGTGTAGGTTAGCATACACTATAGATGCATGTTAAAATTTGTGTAAACATCAATGAGAGTCTGGCTGTACCAAAAAACTGCTAACACAGGGATTCTGTACTGTATTGTTCTGTACCCCTGGTACTCCGTACGGATATTGATAGGATATTGATAGGCTCAACAAAAGGCCCCTGGCTAAGGTGAATGAGACCCAGCCACACTGCAGAGGGATGGTGGACAGACAGACAGAGGGACGGACGGACGGACGGACAGACAGACAGCGAGTCTGTTTCCCGTTACCTACTCCTGAGGGGACAGTACCTGTGCTGGCAAAATCTTCTGTCAGCACCAGGAGAAAGGGAGGGCAAGGAGGTGGAAACAGGAAAGATTAAGTTCAGAAAAGAAGAGAGGACAGAGGGACTGACAGAGAGAAAGAGAGAGAGAAAGACAGGGTTAAAACACAAGATGAGGATAACCACAGGAGGAAAAAAGAGAGAAATAGAGAGAAACTTCTCACACTCAGAAACGGACGAGGCAGACAATGGTCAGGCCGAAAGCACGCAAATGTTATTCTATCGTTCTCCAATCTGGATCCTGGGTTTGTTCAGCACCACGGCTTCTGCTCAGTAGCAACAATGCAAACAGTGCGAAGACCCAGGAACAGTGCACGGACCCAGGTACAGTGTGTGGACCCAGGTACAGTGTGTGGACCCAGGTACAGTGTGTGGACCCAGGCACAGTGTGTGGACCCAGGCACAGTGTGTGGACCCAGGCACAGTGTGCGGACCCAGGTCTGAGGACAGCGTTTGCCCAGAGACACGGTCACTCTCCTGAAACCCGCCTTTAGCACTCCCAGCTGCGACAAAGACGCCTCTGTTTACACGGACGTCAGAGAGGGAGACAAAGACGCTTTCATCAACCTGTCAGTCAAGCGCCCAGAGAGAGAGTCTACACCTCAAACAGCCCTCCACCCAAACACACACTTCTCCTGGAGAATTATAATCTCTCTCTGTGAGCCCATGCAGCTGCCATGGCATGAGTCATTATAGAGCTTTTCCTTTGATTTAAAGTATACTTTGCCTTGTTTTAGACTTCAGAGTATAAATAGCCAAGTCGCAGCAACATTTTCCATAATATGACATTTCTTAATCGCCATATTGCACACAGTAGATAGGGCTAACACAAGCATGGATTCATACAAAAATTCTAAGCCTGTGACCTGCATCTCATCTATTTCCACAACCACTGATCAAATATTCAATATTCTATGTTACACATTCAACCTAATTTTATTAAACTATAGTCAAACATCTATCAGGCTGAGATTGCATAGATCAGCAAAGTCCATATGTAGACGGTTATTAGAAATACATCATATTTGCATTAAATACCTCTACGTCCAGAAGTGACAATTCAAACTCTGCATGTTTTCGCAGTGCAGGTGAGATATTACTGTCACTGTACACAGGACATATTTTCATACCACATCCACAGCCTCCAATGATTTAAAATAATGTTGTGCACCAACCAGATATACACCGTTAAATGTGATAGGACAGTAAAGCTGCCTATCTGCTATAGGAGAAAGTGTCTTTCCTTAATTCCAACACATTCCTGTCTCTCTTCAGCCAGTATTCTAATGCATTATGTGCATCCTGAAAAACACCACCTCCCATTATACAGAATCAGTGATTCCCTGCAATTCCTCAGGTACAAACATCCTCCCATAGGAAAGTACTGTGTTTTCACTGCAGTATACCACTACAAACCCCCAATAGCCCATGGTGCTGATTAAATGTATATAAATGCATTATTAAAAACCTGATTCTTCTACCAGGGGGCAAATAAATACATAAATTAATAAATAATCATTGGAGGCGGTAAGCAATTTATATAAATGCATTATTTAAAACCCCAGTGAGGGAAATAAATGAATAAAGGGAAATGGCAACTTGCAAACACACCTACCTAACACTGGCAGAAGATAATTATGCATTGCACTGTAGCATCTGACAATACCAAAACTTGTCAACAAAGGATTCTGTATGAGAGATAAGCGGCTTTGCTTTGATGATCTTGATGAAAAGGAGTAGAATCAGCCAAAGAATAACACTTTGGATAAACACTCGTTTAAGTGGCTCTCCACTGTGGTTCTCCACTCTCTAAATGTTACACTCACTTCAGTGAAGTCATGATTTCATTGACATTCACCACAGTATTATTAAACAATATTTTATTGTCATTAAGCTGAGTATGTTTTTTTTAGCAGGGAGAATATCACAGGGGATTACAGTATAAAACCCTGCATTACCATTAAAACATATCCTGAGTTTGCTGTATGTGATTAGAGGCAGCTCATTCATTATTAGAGAAGCATATAAGTGTTCATGTTAACCTTGATCAGAATCAGTCTATTCAGTTCAGGTTGGACTGGCTTTAAGACAGATTTCCGATCTACGGTAGGATAGCCCTCTTGGCCGAGCCCCCTTCTCTTAGCACACAGATGGGGAGGGAGAGCGGGGTAGTTTTAGGAGGGTGTTCAGCGTGGCCTCACCTTCATTAGAAAAGTGTGGCGACTCCTCGGCGTACGTTTCCCCGGCGCCCACCTGCGTCCGTGCCGCCAGGCTGAACTTGTAGCGTGTGAAGCGGTCGGGCAGGCGAAGCGTGTACTCCGTCACGTTGGTGAAGAAGTTCTCCACATGCCTGCGCCCCAGCTGTGTCCCGTTCACTGGAAACAGAAAGCAGCAGCGGTCAGGACCAGCGCGCCCTCTGGCGAGGCTCATGGGAGATGAAGTCAAATCAGAGGTTATGGACTACAGTTTCAGTAGCAATGGACTTCATCTCCCACATACAGTTGCAATCCACTGTCCTCAATATCTATATTACTTTAGTGCCTCTTACTGGACTCAGTTAAGGTTTTTGGCCAAATTTAACCACAGTGAACTCATCTTCAAGACAATGGGAGGGTTGAGGGAGGGTGTGGGAGGTCAATCCTGGTTAGATAACCCTGCTCAGGTAAAGATTAAAAAAAAAACATCTGAGGACAGGTACCTGTCTGGTACTTAAGTATGTATCCGATGAGAATGCCGTTGGGCTCCAAGGGCTTGTCCCACTTCAAGTTGACGTTCGAGTGTCGCTGAATGATCCTGAAGAACTTCGGAGGGCCAGGCACTGGAGCAAAGACACAGCAAAACGTATGTCTCAAAATCACACAACGTCAACAGCCCGTGTTCAAATTAAGAGCCACATATGCCAACATTAACACGTGAGGCACTTTCCCTTTGTTAGGGTTGGAGTGAAAACCTAAAACTGTAGCCAAGGACAGGACAGATTTTGATGGATGTTGTAGATAGAAAAAAAACAGCCAACCATGAGTGAATGATAGTATATGGAAATTGAATAGAAACTAGTAAAAGGCAAATTCACACAGACTTTAGGAAGCATTTTGTACACAGAGAGTGGTCACTGTGGAACAGATTGCCAGATCATTTTGTGCAGGCAGAAACTCGGGGGTTTCCAAGACTAGGCTTGTTGCGGTACAAGATAATATTTAATTTTAGGTAACTATTTAACATTTGTTGGGGAGTATTTTTGTACATTTTGTTTTGCTGTGTAGATATTACAGCACATTGTCTGCATTTATTTTATTTGTTTTATATTTATTTGTTTTGTTTTATTGTTCTTAATGATTCTTAATGATCGGTTTCATTGTCTTTTATTGGGTTCTATGGTTTTTTTATTGATCGATTGTATTTATTAATTGTTTTATTGTTTGATTGTTTGTTGATGGTTTTATATCGTTCATTTCTTCTTTAAAAAAATTAAATGATAAAGGAAGATGTGCTGAATTGCCGTCATCACTTTTCTTATGTTCTAATGTGCTAATTAGGCCAGGTCACGCACCTCCCTCCTTGGTCTGGAACTGGACCGTGTTGCTGGGCGGACCCTCATGGTCCTTGTTGGCCACCACCATGTACATCTTGTAGTTGCTGTAGGGGATGAGAGGGGCCAGGACGCCACTGGGCTCGGGGCTGGTGCTGTAGAAGTCGTGGGTCATCTTCTCCTTGCTCACACTCAGCCCCTTCAGCTGGCTGCTCTCCCTCCAGTAGTACACCTGTGGTACAGAGACCGCTAATGCTATCGTGCTAATGCTAAAGTGCTAATCCTGAATTACAGTTGCTTCTGTGAGTACACTGCAAAAACCAAAACCAATCTCAACAGGTATTTTAGTACTTATAATGAGATCTTATTTATTTTAAGTAATATAAATAAATAAATATTATTGCAAAATAATACAAAAATAATACAAAGGGGCAAGGACCCTTTAACAATAACTTTCTACTTGAGAGGGGAAAATATGATCTTAAGTCTTATTACAAGACCAAAAAAAAACTTAAGAGTAATTTTTTGCAGTGTTGGTTAGCTGCTGTATATCACACCCACAACAGTTATTTTATGAAGTACAAAAAATGTAACATTCCATTTTAGAAATCTCTTTTCTATCGACTCACTAGTGCAGAAAACAAAATGATAAATATGGAAGACCAAATGTACAGTTTGTAAAAGAAATCGAGGGTGCCTTCAACTTTTACACAGAAGTGTATGCATGGAGAATTGGGAGCGGCTCTCACCCTGTATGCTTTGAACTCCCCCCGGACCGAGCTGGGGTCCACAGGGGTCCAGTGCACGGTCACCTCGGTGCTGTCATTTTTGGAAAACCGCAAGTTGGTGGGGGCCTCGGTGGGGTCTGGGGAAACCCAGAAGGGAGGGGGTTACTCAAACATATTAGTTGTGTCCAAACTGGTTGCTATCAGGGTGGTTTAGTGTCCTCCAGGACTGATGGGGTCTGTGCGTACGTGTTGTTTTGTGTCGAGTTGTGCTATGCTGTGCTTTCTTGTGTTAGCTTGTGTCACATCGCACCACGTTGTCTTGTATTGTGTTGTGTTGTGTTGTGCAATGCTGTATTTTGCTGTGTTGCTTTGCACTTTGTTGCACTGTGTTGTTTTGTGCAGTGCTGAGCTCTGCTTTGTTGCATTGCATTGACCTGTATTGTGTTGAATTGCGTTGTGTGCTGTACTGGTGTATTGTGTTGAATTGTGCTGTGTGCTGTACTGGTGTATTGTGTTGAATTGTGTTGTGTGCTGTACTGGTGTATTGTGTTGAATTGTGTTGTGTGCTGTACTGGTGTATTGTGTTGTGGTGTGGTTATGTTCTGTGCGGTGTTGCATTACATCGCGTTATGATGTGTGAGAACAGGACGTGGTAGTAAATGGCAAATAGTGCTCACCATCCTCCCCTGCATTGTGCTGCGTTTTGTTGTGTTGCATTGCGGTGTTGTATGGTGTTGTACTGTGTTGCGTTGTGAGAACAGGACGCAGTAGTACTTACCACCCTCCCCTGCATTGTGTTGTGTTTTGTTGTGTTGCATTGCGGTGTTGTGTGGTGTTGTACTGCGTTGCGTTGTGAGAACAGGACGCAGTAGTACTTACCATCCTCCCCTGCATTGTGTTGTGTTTTGTTGTGTTGCATTGCGGTGTTGTGTGGTGTTGTACTGGGTTGCGTTGTGAGAACAGGACGCAGTAGTACTTACCATCCTCCCCTGCATTGTGTTGTGTTTTGTTGTGTTGCATTGCGGTGTTGTGTGGTGTTGTGCTGTGTTGCGTTGTGAGAACAGGACGCAGTAGTACTTACCATCCTCCCCTGCATTGTGTTGTGTTTTGTTGTGTTGCATTGCGGTGTTGTGTGGTGTTGTACTGTGTTGCGTTGTGAGAACAGGACGCAGTAGTACTTACCATCCTCCCCTGCATTGTGTTGTGTTTTGTTGTGTTGCATTGCGGTGTTGTGTGGTGTTGTACTGCGTTGCGTTGTGAGAACAGGACACAGTAGTACTTACCGTCCTCCCCGGAGTACCCGAGGACCACGTCGGACTCTGGGCCCGGCCCAAACTCGTTGACGGCCTGCACTTTGATCTGGTAGGGCTTGTACGTTTCCGTGTCGTGGACCACGTGCTTCAGCCCTTTAGCGGTGACGGTCGTCCAATCGTCAGCTGTGTCTTGCCGTCGCCATGACACCACGTAGCGCAGGTTTGGCCCGTTCCGCTCTGTGACCTGCAGTGGCTGATTACACACAGGTGCGCACACACATAATACGGTTACGTAGGGTTCTACAGGTCAACAAAGGCCAGGTTCCAAATTTGAGCAGAAAAATGATCTATTCAAGGCTATTTTTAAAAGGTGAAACCCCTACTGAAAGAAAAAAAAATCATGACGTTTTTATGAACTGATTTCTATATTACATTACATTACATTAATCCAGAGCGACGTACAGTTGATTAGACTAAGCAGGACACAATCCTCCCCTGGAGCAATGCAGGGTTAAGGACCTACAGGCCGCCTATAAAAGCCTGGAGTGTGACACACTGAGATTATTTATAGTCTTCTATTAACAGCTGAGGTGCTCAAACTGCACACGGCTTAGCAAACCCTGGTCTTACCTCCCAGGTGATTTCCATGTTGTCTTTCTTGCTGCCGGCTCCTCGTATGCCACCAGGGGTGACATCAGGAGCTAAAAGCACACACGTGTTGCAGTGAGGTAATGGCACCACGGTTACTGCAACGTCCGTGTTGTATGAAGCAACGATGGTGTATTGGGTATTGGCAACACTACCAGATAACCATCGCAAAGACTACCACAGATCAAGGTCAATTATGACAACTTAAATACGAATGTATCTGTATACATATAGCACCAGTGTAGAACACTCGGACTACAGTTCTCACAGGAAAGGAACTACGTCTCCCATGAGCCTCTCTTCCTATTCAATGACTCACGGGCTCCGCTGGTCCTGTAACGGGGAGACGGCCGGCTGGGCCGACTGGGGCCGACAGTGTTGATGGCGATCACTCGGAACTGGTAGTTGACGAAAGGCGAGAGCTTTAGGATGGCGGAGTTGTAGTGGCCAGCAAAAGTGGCCAGGTCCTGCCATTTTCCCGGTTCCCACTGATTTTCCTCATACTGAACCTGGAACACTGGGCAGAGAGTACAGCTTCAGCCATCAGAAGCCGTCACCAGGCACGGGTGCTACAGGGCATCACATGCAAAACGGCAGATGACACAGTAGCCAAGTATTTACTTGTGATGGGGCTGTAGTTATCGTCTCCAGGTATCCAGGTGAGTCGGACGCTTCTCTCTGATGGGTCTGATAGCTCCAGGTCTGTCGGGGGATCTGGGCGGTCTGCGGGGTCAGGCTGGGGTCAAAGGTCTGGCCAAACTCACAGTGCACTACAATTAATATCCCTCTACCCATACCTCTTTACAAACCTTTAAT